>NW_012107631.1:191357-200189 GCF_000951045.1 Mandrillus leucophaeus
CTTCAGGCGTAATACTATTCTTTCTCTGCTTGTCTTTATAATTTATAAGTTTTAATTATTACGATATCAGAGCTAAAAAAAGAAATAAGTAACTCATGGGAATAGAGAGTAAAATAACAGTTACTAGAGGCTAGACAGGGTAGTTGGAGTTTGGGATTAAAAGGGAATGGTTAATGGGTAAAAGTATACAGTCAGATAGAAGCAGTAAGATCTAGAGTTTCATACCACAATAGGGTGACTGTGGTTAAGAATAATTTATTGCATATTTTAAAATAACGAAAAGGTGGAATTAGAATGTTCCCTTTGCATTTTGAAATTTCATTTGCAGTTGGGCATTCAGTCATCACCAACACTGGTCCTACCTATTATCATTCAAATGGAGAGAATTAATTCATTGAACAAATTATGGAAGAACCCATGCAAGCTGCTTATTTTCTTCATCAAATTAGGGGTTATTTTTATATCCTTCCAAGTATGAAATTCCTGCAGGTTTCTGGTTATTTGAAGCATAGAAAAAATTTTAAAGTGAGGTTGACTGTCAAGCTTAAGGGCAGCTTTACTTCAAAACAAGTTGGGCATGAGCCTCGGGCTCTGAGATATCTGAGAAACCTCTGATAAGGAACACTGGTCCTCCCGGTTCCTCACACTCCTTGAGCAGTTCCCATAGGCCTGAGCAACCTTGACAGGCTGAGGTCACAGGGTAAGAAGGAGCTGTATTTAGCCTCACCTCCACAGCCTGGAAGAAAAACCAAGACCCTGGAGCATGTTTCTTTCCAAAAAGAAATGAACACAGAAAAATTAGAATGATAGTAGATAATCCTACAAAATGGAGGAGGCAAAAGGCAGGGTTGTGCACCGTCTGAAGGTTCTCCTTCTGGGTAGGCTCAGAGTCAGTCTCCAAAGGTTGATAATATCAACTAGGCCATCTGCAGTTCTAGGATCTAAGGCCTACCTACAGCACATTGTTTTATCTACAACAGAGAATTTTGGTACACCTGTCCCGGGAAGTCAGCTCAAACATATTCTGCTATTCAGTCTTTGCCTGGTTGAAATATTTGATATTTGAAAGAGCTGGTATAAAGGATAGGTTAAATATCCATTTCTCCAGCTTTGTCTCTGTTTTAAGCTATATCATAAGAAAGTGATATTGCTACATTATATTATCTTAGCTCCTTGCAGAAATGCCTTCTAAAGGTTAAGATTTAATGTTATGTCCTCAGCTTTTATAAAGGTGCAATCAAAACCTTGGACATTTAACTGGCTACTCATTGTCCCATTTGTAAGAATCCCCATAATAAATTCCTTCTGCCATTCATCAGGGAAAGTTTTTTCTTCAGATGGATTTTAATGCTACTTTTTATTGGTCAGAGAGAAACTGAATAAATCATTTTGTTTCTTTTTTTTAAAATTGCCTGCCAAATCCACAGTGAAGCTACAATAACTAAACCATCTTAATTTCCCATTGTAATGAGCTCGCTCACTCTCCCTCTCCGTATGCAATCAGTGTTACATATACTTGAGATCTATAGATTACTTATTTCAAAATGACCTAGAAGGTCTTTGAAAAATACAGGTCCCTGAGCCACAACCCAGAGATTCTGATACAGCCCCTTGAAAGGGGCAGAGGAACATCCACTTTCTTCAAGCAAACTTCATACTTAATAGGCACACTTGAATTTCAAACTGGTCTAAGTGGTTCCAAATGGTCTTTTAGTGGTGTTAAGGGATTCACATTTTATTTGTTTTAATTGAATAATATGACTGATATAAAATATTCACACACATAAGCATGCTCTTTTTTGGTCAAAGCAGTAAGACGATAAAGTAACACATGATCAGACAGAAAGAATAAACAAGAAGACCTTATACTGTTGACATGGTTAAAACTCACACACAGATGTGTTGCTCACCATTAAGATCATATTAAGAAAAAAAAGCGCAGGAAGACACCAAGAAATTCTGCATGGAAACCTAGCAAGTATTTTTGCAGAAAGGGATAAAACTTCAGAGTTCTAGTTTCCAGATACTTAAGCACAGGATCTCACATTATGTGTAGGGTTTTTTTCTTTAAAGCTTTTTAATGCAAAAAGTTTTGTTTGGGTTGTAAACTAATTGCAGGAGTATGATTACTAGATATTTTTTTAATTGCCTCTGCAAATGGGATTTACAAACATTAAAATCAGGGTATAGCCACTGTACAATGAATGTCATAGGCAGAAATCTTAGACATTTATAAAACAGCATTTTTTTCTAGCACAATTGTTGATTCTGTCCAGTGTAGACACAGGCAAAAAGTATAGAAAGCTACCATATAATCCAGTTTACCCAAGCAAATTAAAAAATAAGTTATACAAAGCATTGCTTTCAATAAATCATGGGTACCTTTTAGCATACTCAAAATCACACAATAGGTAATATTGACTAAATTTATTTTTAAAACTGTGTGAATGCAATCTGATATATTCTTTATCAAATGAATCTTTCTTTTTTGTAGAGTGCAAATAGTAAAGTATCTTACTCTTTTCCATGAAGAATCATATAAAAACAAATGTCACTCACTTGTGGTCACAACCTGTCAAGTTAGTTTGAAAATTCATACAAAATAAAAAGGTGGTAGTTAATAGTTTTAAAATCTCTACTTGGTCTTTTGAAAAATATGGCAGGATGAGCACAAATATCCGACCTCCTTTGGTTATAACTAACAGAAAGAACCAAAATAGCAGAAACATAGTAATAACTATTTTTAAAAAAAAATTCCAATGGCACTGAAAACTAGGTAAGCTGACATCCACAGGGCACAAAGCTCAAGTAATGTCTGCTTTGTATAGTATAAGTGGAATCAGGAAGAAAGGAGATATTTAGAGGCAACTCAAAACTCCTTTTCCTAAGAAAGCAATACAGCTTCACAGAAAAACAGTAGACATATTAGGAGAAGCTCATTTTTATTTCCTATTTTTAAGAAGCATAGGTTAGAGAGCTATGAAATAGGGAAGAATTCCTCGCACTGCTATAAATCAAAATCAGCTGAGGAAGAAACAGCTCGACCACGTCCAGCTATGCCTAAAGGAAAGCCAGCTACTTGCTGATTTGGTCAATGAATTTTATAGTTGGATGAAGCCATTATCTAAAACAGAAAGAGCTAAAACCTATAATCAGAGAATATTTAGAAAATAACAATAATAAAAAAATACTTCACATAAAAATGTTGAGATGCAGCCAAAACTACTCTCCAAAAAGACATGGTAACGTTTACTATTTTAGTGGTTGAATAGGAAGAAATAAAAATAAATTAACTAAATATCCAGCTCAATAAATTACAACTAGAACAAGAAAATAAACCAGGATAGGCAGGAGAAATAAATAAAGGCTAATATTTGAGTTTTTACTTTTCTACTTTTTTGCACGAAGAATTTCACTTAATCCTCCTTACTACCCAATGAAACAGATACTATTAATAATATTATTTTATTTTATAGATGAGGAAACTGAGATGCACAGAGTTCAGTTTAAAAATGCAAAAGTGGAACAATTGATAAAACAATACTTAGTTATTAGCAAAAATTAGAAACAGAAAAAGATTTTATACATGTTATTAGGAATGCACAAGATGATATGACTACAGATATAAAGATACTCACAGAGTTTAAAAGTATATTATAATGGCTCTCTTATGGAACATTGGAAGTATCAAAAGAATTGATGAACTCTCAACTAAAATGTAAATCACTAACTTTGGCTCAAGAAAAGATAAAACCCTCTGAATATCAAAGAACTAAAAATATTGTCAATACTTTCCCCAAAATAATGGCACAGACCTGTATAGTTTTAAGAATGGCTGGGTAAAAAATCATTTCTTACACATTCAAAATTTCTTTTTATTCTTTTGTCTACAGAAGTCTTTATTTCTTAAATTGGTAATAAATATATGTATTTATTAGTTTATTTAAATTTTCTTTTTTTAAAAAAACTTTATTTTAGGTTCGAAGGTACATGTGAAGGTTTATTACATAGATAGACTCACGATACGAGGATTCAATGTACAGATTATTTCATCACCCAGGCATTAAGCCCAGTACTCAATAGTTATCTTCTCTGATACTCTCCCTCATCCCACCCTCCACCTTCAAGTAGATCCAAGTATCTGTTTCCTCCTTCCAAATTTCACTTAGTCTCTCTATAAATCATCTCACTTCTCACTGCTACCCTGTATTGCTTCCAATTTTTTTTCAAATTTTAGAGAACAAATTGTCCCCAGGCTATAATTGTTCCATTTCCAGGTCATGATATAAAACTGAATATATATGTTAACTTATTCTTCATTCAGAGACTAAATTAAATGGTAATAAAGGAATGCAGAAAGTGTATACTGAAAACTACACATCAAATTAGAGGGAGGCTAAAAGCAGACAGCACTACATTTCTAGAACCCATCTCTAAAAGGCAAAAGGTAAATTGTGTGTTGGCAGTGATGCAATGTTGGTAAACTGGTAGCTGGTGCAAGAGATAAAGTCAGGCCAGGCCACCTGGAAGAGCTCAACAGGTAAAACTTGATCTATGACAAGAGCAGAGGAAGTGGAGCTATTTATAACATGACTAATTGAAATTCAAACTACGCACAGGTTGATTCCTCTCATCCTTCTTCCATTTTCATCACCTCTACACAATAGAAAAGCCGGCAGCCAGGAATTAAACTAAAAAGAAAGTTTCTGAAGGAAAGAATGAGAATAGACAGAGGGAAAGAGGGAGACAAGGAGAGAGGGTGGGAGAAATGGAGGGAGGGACGGTGGGAGAAGGGGAGGGAGAGAGGGGGTGTGGGGAGGGGGGGAGAGAGAGAGAGAGAGAGAGAGAGAGAGAGAGAGAACAGAGAACTGTTTGGAGAGAAATCAGGCAGGTAGGATAGATCTTCATGCTCTAAAGCCTTCTTTGTTCTAGCACTTGGGAAACATCCAGTTTAATGAAGCAAGAGCTGCCTGCCCACGCTGAAGCAGTTGCTGTCAGCTGACAACCCACCCAGATACACTAGCCTCCCAGTCAGCCTCTCTGTTGTTTTATTCCTAAATTTTAATGAGTAATCCACAATGACCAGATATTTGAAGAAATCCAGCAACATGGAAAGGAAAGACTGAGAGACAAAAACTAAAAAAAGTATAGTGGAGGATAGGGCAGTAGTTTGGAGGAAACTAGGGAAAAAAAAAAAAAAAAACATTCTCAAAATCAGTTTCTCTCAGATTACCTATACAGGATGGGAGAAATGCTAACAATTGATAAAACTGGAATTCAGATGGTAGATTCAATAAATGCTTTGTATCAATGATAAATTTACTGAAGTTGATAGCTGTACTGCAAGAATATGTAATTCTTAAGACACATATGCTGAAATATTTAGGGGCAAAGAGCTATATTGCAGCTGTGTGTGTGTGTGTGTGTGTCTGTATACACACACACACAGCCTTCTGAATCTGTTAGGTTCTGCATTCATGAATTTAACCAACAACTGATCAAAAATATAAAAAAGGATGCTTACATTAATACTGAACATGCACCTATTTTTCTTGTTATTATTTCCTACAAAATACAGTACAACAACTATTTTCATTCCATTTACATTGTATTAGTTGTTATGTTACCTATAGATGATTTAAAGTATACCAGAGGATATGTACAGGTGATATGCAGATACCACACCATTTTATATAAGGATCTTGGGCTTCATTGATTTGGTTATCTGCAGGAGATTCTGGAACCAATTCCCCATAGATATCGGGGAACAGCTGTACACACAAATACACACACACACACACACATACACACACACACACAGAGAGAGAGAATAACAAATCAAAATAGTAATGGTAACAACAGATAATTCTGGATAGAGAGTATAAAAATGTTCTTTGTACTTTTCTTGTCCTTGTAATTTTCTGTAACTTTGGAATTATTTGGTTGTACACAGAATGTTTGAAATTTCAAAAAATATACCTCCCATGCAAATTTCTCAGGAAGGTATTGGAGTATGTGCTCCCCAAAATTAAGGAAGTAAACTAAGGAAAATGAAGATATGAATACAAAAGACTCGATCTGTATTATACGAGAGTGTCAAAGAAAATGATCAGATCTAGAGAAAGAAGATTACAGATTAAAGGAAGACAAAATCTCAGAAAAGAATCCCTTTAAGAAATTAAAACTCATGGAATGCTTTATACATCTGAATCTATTGAGAGAAAATTTAGAAAACATATGGATAATTTGGAGTCTAACTAGTAAGTATGTATATTTGGAAAACTAAATAAACAAAAAAAGTCCACACAATTAATAACTACAGAGAAACAGTGTTTTGTAAAGGATATGTAATGTTAATTTCTGCATGGCTTTGTAGTGAAAGTGTTTATATAGAAAAATAAAGTAAATGAATATTAATCTTACAATATTGGAAAGATAAAGGGCTCATGTTCTATGATGTATGAGCAGGATGAAAAGAAGCTCAGTCTCTTTTATCATTTTTGGAAAGTAAAACTGGAAAAACATCATGAATCAGCAAGCTGAAGATGTTATTCAGAGATTCTTTACATAAATAACAAAAGAATTAGACAAGAGAGTTAAAAGCAGTAGCTTACAAAATGTGAAATTAAAAGGGAGGTAAGCAGTGAACTGCTAGTTTGCATAAAGAACATCATAAAACTACTTGACTTTAAACTTTGTGCATACATACCTTGAACAAAAATAAAATTAATGGAAAGACACCTAGAGACTGGTAGGTAGGGAAAATGGGGAGAGGAAACGAGAATGATATAAGTGCTAACGTCTGTTGTATAAGAGTGGCGACTTACAGATCCTATACACAGCTGATGGAAAAATAAACAGAGATGTGAATTCATGGGATAAAATACATAGTTTCTCTAGAATAAAACATGGGCTACAGCTACATTGAGAATATGGGGTGCTGGTAGGTAGAAGGCAGTGAATGTGGCGAAGTCCTCAGCAAGTCAATAGATAATATCTAAGTTAATAAATGAAGAAACAGTATTAAGAAAAATGAGAGAAATTTCCAGAAAGTATAGAACAGATATAGATAAAAGGGAATACCTCTGGAGAACAAGACTCAGAGTGAAGAAGGGTGGATAAGGACACGGCTAGATTTTATTAAAAGCTCTTTCTTAAAATTTAAATTTGTGTCTGTGCACTTGTATGCTTTAAGTAAAATTTTTAAAAACCTATTTTAAAAACATTAAATGAGACAGAAAGCCTTGTAATACATTTTGAAGCTAGAATAACCCTGATATCAATAAAAAAGAATAATATTTAAATTACAAATATGCTTATGAATATAAATGAGAAAATTCTAAATAAAATAAATTACTGGTAAAATTAGACTCAAAATGGTATTTTTAAAGTTAACATAGTGTGACTGTTTTAGTTCATTTTCTGTTGTTATAACAAGATACCATAGACTTGGTAACATACAAATTTATTTCTTACAGGCTGGAGACTGGGAAGTCCTAGCACCTGATACTGGCACCTGGTAAGGGCCTCATTGCTGTATCATAACATGGCAGCCAAGGGCCTTATGTCGCAAGGGGACAAAACCATGATTGCCAGCTCAGATTTCTCCTCTCCTTATAAAGCCACCAGTCCCACAATGGGGGTCCCACCATGATTACTTTATGTAATCTTAACTACCTCCCAAAGGCCCTACCTCCAATCAACAAATAAATTCGGCAATTAAGTTTATAACACAAGACATTTGGAGAACACATTCTAACCATAGCAGTTACCATGCATAATTTTTTTCTATAAAATCATTGCTTATTTAACATTTGAGAACATATTAACACAATTTATCCTATAAAGACATCAAAAGAATAAGCCAGCAAATCATTGTGCAAGATTACAAAATAGTATTTGCTAATATTGAATAGCATTCTTATTAAGCAAAAGGATGTTTTAGGATAACAGAACAACTGTAGCGCCCTCTAGATCAGTTCAATCATGTGCATCTACATTTGCTTATTCAGCAAATATAACTAAGTATAATACCATGCTGTGGTGCTAGAGATATAGCAATGAATAAGAAAACATCCTTGAACTTTTTGAACTTGCCTTCTAGTGAGAAAGTTGGCAAATAAACAAAAAGTAACATAATATCTAGTTTTACTAAGTTATAAATAAATAAATAGAATGAAGGGTAGAAAACAATGAGATTCCTATTTTAGAGGAGATGCTGAGGGTGTGATTTGCAGAAGCAGTGACATCTGAGGAGACAGTGTACCACGGGATTATCCAGGAACAAGCAATTCAGACAAAGGAACAGCATGAGCTCTTGGGGAATGAGTGCGAAGAGTGATAGTGAATATAGTGTAAGAGAGAGCCGGATGCCAGATGATGTGTCGTCTTGCAGGCCACAATCAGGACTTGCTGAACCAATTGTTCCACTTGCCAAATAGCAGCATCTCGGTCCAACTCCTCTCTTAGGTCTCTCAAAACACAATGAGAGTTTATCTTTTAAAAAATAAATAAATAATATTTTGTCTATGCTTCTGTCTTATTCTATTCCATATATATCCTTAAATTGTGTCCCTCTAACTGTGCCTGTCACCTTTTCACTGCTTCAAAGCCATCTGTGATGTTTCTCCCACTCCCACCTCTGCTCGCATTGCCAGACTGTTCAGTCTGAACACAGCTGTGCTAATCCATATTGCCTACAGTCCCAACAGTCTCACAGCTCACCTCTTCATGGGCATGGCTGTTACCAGTTGTAGTCCTGTTCTCAAGAGGCTGCATAAAGGTTGTTGCCTTCCCTCATTAACTTCCTTAATTTATACCATTTGCATATAA
>NW_012107631.1:202409-221696 GCF_000951045.1 Mandrillus leucophaeus
AACTACCATCAGAGAATACTATAAACACCTCTACGCAAATAAACTAGAAAATCTAGAAGAAATGGATAATTTCCTGGACACTTACACTCTCACAAAGATGATCTTAAAACTTCATATTCAAAATCAGTGTTTTCTTATGATAATAACTCACCATTCAAAAAATTTCATTGCCATAAACACTATAAATGATTTACAAATGAATTCAACAATAAATACACATTTTACTAAGACCAAATAGAAGATGAGGAGAGAAGACATGCATTTGTCTGCATAGAGAAAGCAAAAGTTCAAAAGTTGTTTTGAACTTAAGTGAATTTAAATTTTCTTTGAAGGAAAAGAAAGCTTTTCTTCAGTAAAAGTGTTTTCTGTGTTGTTCCTTGGGCAATATAGGAAAATATTCATAAAGAAGCTTGCAGAGGCCAGACTCTCTCACATCTATATATAGATGTGTGTGTGTTGGGGGGTGTAGACATACACACAGATACATTCATATACATGTATATAAGTATGCATTTATTATGTTAATTGAGTAATTATTTAGTATTTTAAAATGTGAAACTTGCAAAAGAATACATCAAAAGATCAGTGTTGTGAAATACAACACGCAAGAGGAAAACTGATAATATTAAACTTGTTAGGAGTTATTTCTAACTGGAAATAATTTGTTAACCAGAGTGTTGATCAATTGGATTTTCTGGGAAATAGAATTGTGATAGATTCAGGAGCACAAAATTTATTGAGGAGTAACACTTTGGAAGGCAAAAGTAGGAAGTAGGATTTGGCAGGAGAAGTTGTCAGGCCATGACAGAGACATGACTGGTTTCTGCCAGCCCAGAGGGGAGCGATGGAGCACAGACTGCCCGTTAGAAGAGTCTCTATTGAGTGGAAAAAGCCAAGCACTTAAACAACTGTCCTGCTCCTCATTGGCCAGGGGCCATCCCAGAAAGAGTGTGACCTTGGCTTGAAAGCGGAGGTGAACTCTGGAGGAGCTAACTGCTGGAGGCTGTCAGCTAACCACACTCCTCCCCGCTGAGCAGTGAATCCTCTCTGTAAGACAGACACTAACAGTGCATATCTGTGTCTGTCAAAACCAGTGTTAAAAAAAAAAAAAAAAAGTTACATTTCTACTACACTTCATAGGCTAAAATCCATTCCAAATGGATAAAAAGCATTAAAGGTAAAATGCAAAACAATGAAAGAAACAAATAACTGTTTTTCAAGACTTGTAAAATGTTCAGCTGGGGAAAGGCATAACAAAAAGTAGAAATAGAAAGGGAAAATAATAAATAAATTAAATAAAAAATCATGAACCCCCTGTATCTCAAAACAATATAAACCAAATTTGAAGGCAAATGATGTTTGAATTAAATAATTAAAACAAATATTAAGGATAATGGTCATTTATTTTGAATAAGGTCTTGTTGCAACTCAGTGAGAAAAAGATAAATATTCCAACAAAAATGGCTAACGACATGAATTATGTTGTTGTTAAAGAAGAAAACCAAAAGCAATAAACATGAAAACATATAATCATTATCATAATAAAATAATACAAATTTAAGAAAGACACATTTTCCTACTGGATTGGCACAATATATCCAGAGCTGGCAAAGACAGCAAAATGAAGACTTGCATATATTACCTTAGAACCTTTTTTTAACAATAAAATACCTAAATTAAAATTCCACTTTTTGGTCATAACAAAATATGTTCATGAAGATAGAGTCATGTTCATTGTTTTCTGAGAGCTAATGATATGTCGACTAAAATATATTTAAAATGTAAAATATACGAAGTTAATATAATAATATATAGTTAAAAAAATGAATAATCCTCAAGTTTAGATTATGCTTATACGCATAGTAATATTTTAATATACACAGTGAGGATTGTGATGTAGTGACCTAAAATAACTGATCCTAACAGGCTTTGAGAAGGCAGCAATAGATAAGCAATAGCAAGGAGAATCGATCTTCCTTCTTGTAACCTCAGAATGGCTAAAGAGGATCCATAGGAATTAGCTGAGAAAAAAAAAAATACATGATTCTTCAATAGGAGGAACTGAGGTTGATGTAAAGGGAAAAGTAGTAAGGAAGCAGTGTGGTGAAGTATAAAGAACACTATGGTTGGAGTCTGGCCTCCATTCTAGGACTAGGAGGCAGATGTCCTGGAGTGAATTGCTGGAGTCCTCCTCTTTCCTCAGTTATTGCCACCTAATGTCTTGATGTCCCTTCTTTTATTCTTGTCTTCCCATCAATTATTCTTCATATCACTGCTAAAAGAATCTCCTCTGATTTCTCCAAAGAAGAAACTTCCTGAGGATCTGGCATCTTTGTATCACTCTGGCTGCATGCTCTTGCCATAAACAACTACTTACAGTTTCATTAATGTATTAGAGGCTCTCACTTTTTCTTGATTTTGCTCATGCTATTTGTTCCCTGGGATTTCTTTTCTTTACATTGGTAAATTATTAAATTTCTGTTTATCCTTAAAATGCAGATCAAGTACCACATCTGCCTCAGAACCTTCTGAGACGTTTCCAGTATGAATTTTTAATAACATCTTGTGCATGCTTTGAGGATCGATTATACACTTAGTTAACCTGTCTAAACTCAGTTATATGCATGCAATCAAGAGAGGGAAAGAATTTAAATAGTGCAAGTAAGTGAGCCACCTATCGTTCTGTTCTACAAGTGTCAGCCACACAGTGACAAAAACATGTAAAACCCGAATCTGTTCTCCTTCAGTGGGTCTCAGAACCTACATATTGCTTACAGGTTGGACATTCTGCATTGCTGAATGTGGTGCTATTTTTAAATGGGCATATTTCATAAAATCTGGCAGTGGATACAAATTAACTTCACCTGATGCTCAACTGAAAAAAAAAAACCAACTATCTGTTCCAAATGCTTGAGGAAAAGGAGGCTAGTTGTTTACATTCATTGCAAAAAGGTACGTAAGTTACCAACCTAACACCTTCTGTTGCGTTTTTAAAGATAATTTTGTTTACATAAAATTTTTTGACTTATGTGTTGACTTTATATTCTAACCCCACTGAAGATGTGACTTTTCTTTACCAATTTTATAGCTTTTTTCCACCATATTGAATTTTTTATTTATACGGTTATGAGCTCATTGACGAATCTATCCAGAATACACCAGGTGTTCAATAAATGTTTGTAAAGTGAATGAACAAATTATGTGGCTTGTGATCTCAGGGACTGGCCCACGGCTAGAAAACAGCTATGTAATCTGACAAGTATATATGTCAAGATGTGAAATAATGCCAAGCAATGCTCTTTAGGAAGCTCACAGATAACAGAAGCTTTCAAAAGACATGTCCCCCAAATTGTCATCATGTCAAATTATTGTGTCATGGCAAAAAAATTTAGAATAAGTGAAGGTAATTCAAACAGAATATTCACTTATTTTTTCCCAGTCTTAGACCAAGCTATGCAAGCTGTTCATAAGTAATCACACTCACCTTTCAAAGCATTTAACTTATCATTTAATAAAAAGTTTATTTGCAACTGTACTGACAGCTCTGTATGAATGGCGGTATGAACATTTTAGAATTTTTCAAAGGAGTTGAAAATTTTATTTATTTTATACTTATTTTATGTATGTAATAGTAAATTCACCCAGGACTGCATAGATGTAAAGTATGGTAAATTATCTTTAAAATATATAGATGTATTACATATGGAGGAATTTTTTAATACTAGAAAAAGAAAATGATCATGACATTAAGTTGAAAAGTAATTACCCAATTCACCAAGAAATGCAAGATAAATTATTTCTACACATCAAGTCATACGTACCTCCCAGGGTTATTGTGAGGGTTAATATTTGTGTGTATTATAACATCTATAAATGCTTAGATCATTAACTAGCATATCATAAGTGATCAAATTTCTTGAATATTGTTATGGACATTATTAGTATTGTAACAAACAATTATCTGCTCTATAAATATAGAAAGAACTAGAGTTTGGTTTTTTCTCTTTTCTTTTTTTAACACCTGTCAATAAAGTAGTCATTTGTTCTGCATGAAAATACTTAGGGTTTTTTACATTTGAGACTTTCACTGCCAAGCTACAGGGTGGACTTTATGATATGTTTCTTTAAACACAGAAGAAAGAGGTTATGTCTTCCAAAAGTCCTGTTTATTTGTTCTAATTAAACTTCATTAAAGCACTTCTTTCTCACTATGGCATTGTTCCATCAAAATTGTTACAGATAATATTACGCATACCAGTTTGAAGGAAAGCTAGCAATTTGTATGCAGTTTTCTAGAATATTAAATATGTATTATAAAAAGGAAAGAGAAGAATCAGTCACAAAAGATTATATTGAAATATGACAAATGCATATTTAACAGTAAAGAAAATTGAACTGAAAGTAAGGCCTGAGGGTCACTCTTGTGGAGACACCCTATAGTCCATACTGAAAGATTCACGTGCTGAACAATCATGAGAGTGATTACTATGCCCAGAATGTAAAATTTGATGTTCCTCGTATCCCACTGTGGCTTGCTTTGCCCCTCTACAAACTGACCTGGTCATTAACTCCTCTGTGATCTCAGCTGTAAAAAATACTATTTGTAAATTGCTTCTAAAGATATTCTTTATTCTTGAAACACTTGAGAAAGTGTCTAGTTGCCCTATTCTTGTGTATTTAAAGGATATCACTTTTGTGAACTTTCCTAGAATAAGACAAGTCTTCTTTTTCAGTCCATAGGCACCTGCTAACTTATTTTATGGAATAAAAGGAAATTACTAATTTAATCTCTAGAAGGGCATCCTATTCTACATTTATGTGGCATAAGTTCAGAGATTATGTAGAGGGCCATGGCCCTTTTACTATTTGAACAAGGATGGTGTAACAAAAATAATGATGGTAGTGGGAGGATGGCCAATTTGATGAGGATGGTAGGGACCGGTCCCCACAGCTGTGAGAAGGCACTCACAGGTTTTTTTTTCCTTCTATTTTTCAAATATTCTCCCTAGGGGAAGAAAGTGTTATTTAGTATTTAGTTGCCCAACAAACTGAGCCAACAAATTGTGATGGTTATTCATATATTTTTATGTACAGCCATATTTCTTGTGCTGTGGGAATTGCTACACACCTAAAATATCATGATGTGACATTACAAGAAGACTAGGACAAAGTGTGGGGTGTGTATTTGTGTGTAGGTTGGAGGTCATTACAGTGAAGGGGAAGGATGGAAACATGCTTCCCATTACACCTAAAACTTAGGTGCATTTAGTGACAATGCTATTTCTTACTTTTATATAATGACCCAATATGTAAAAGATATTATAATATTAGGTTGGTACAAATTTAATTGTGGTTCTTGGCCCAATATGTAAAGGATATTATAATATTAGGTTGGTACAAATTTAATTGTGGTTCTTGGCCCAATATGTAAAGGATATTATAATATTAGGTTGGTATAAATTTAATTGTGGTTCTTGCCATTAAAAGTAATGGCCATTAAACTTAATTAAAACTTTAATGCCATTAAAAGTAATAGCAAAAACCACAATTACGTTTGCACCAACCCAATATGGACAAGATATTAACTAAAGAAAGAAAATATTCAGTTTTTTCTCTATAATACCTACTTGCTATTCCCCATAAAAATTATTTTGTGTCTTCTTTTGCTTAGACACAAATAAAATGTAATTCTATAATTATCTCCCCTCCTTTCGAAGCCTAGCAGTTCTTTGAGGTCAAGGACTAGCCTATTCACACCAATTGATTCATGGAACTACATTGTAAACTCAATAAATGTTTACAAAAGCTAGATGAAATTTAAAAAACAACAATTTCAAAGTAGTAGAAAGTATCCAAAAGCACACAAAATTAGGAGAAAGTTTTACTCAAGAAACTGCTAATGTGACAGTCAAGAACTGTGAATTTGTGGCTTTTTTTCCCTCAAAAATGTTCCCCATAGAAAACTGCAAACTTACTAGCTCAAGGTGGCAGGTAAGAGTTCATTCAGGCTGACTTCACACATAATACAAAGAAAGCATGAGCTCTAAAAGAAATATTTGGTAAACTGGATTTCATTGGCAAATGAAAACATGTGCAACATATATCAAGGGAATGTTAGTTAAAACACAATGAGATACCACTAGACACCCACTAGAACAGCAAATAAAAAAACACAAAACCAGCTTTTGCTAAGGATTTGGAGCAACTGGAACCCTCATAAACTTTTATTGAGAATGCAAAATGGTATTGATAATTTGGAAGGCAATTTGAGTGTTGTTGTGATATTTAAATGTAAAATAACCATGTGATCCTTCAATTTCACTCCTATTACTTACTGAAAAGAAATGTATGTTTATATAAGACTTGAAATAGAATGTTCATAGTAGCTTTCTTTATAAGATTCAAAACCTAGAAAAAGTGTCCATCCAGAAGTCAAGAGATAAACATCTGTATGATTAGATGCTCTTCAGCAACATCAAGAACAAATTGCTGATTAACATAACATTAATGGTGATATGGTTTGGCCGTGTGTCCCCATTCAAATCTCATTTTGAATTGTAATCCCATAATTCCCACAAGTGCTGGGAGGGACCTGGTGGGAGGTAATTGAATCATGGTTGCAGTTTCCCCAATGCTGGTCTCATGAGATTAAGTTCTCAAGAGATCTGTTGGTTCTATAGGCAAATGGCATTTCCCCTGCTGGCACTCAGTGTCTCTCCTGCCACCATGTGAAGAAGGGTAAGTTTGCTTCCTCTTCTGCCAAGATTGTAAGTTTCCTGAGGCCTCCCCAGCCCTGCAAAATGACACTTTGGTTAGAGCAAAGTTACTTCCATGTTTCAGGTATCCTTATGGCAGCACTCCACTCTACTGGTAACTATTTAATATATTAGTTTATTCTCATGCTGCTACAAAGAACTGCCCAAGAGTGGATAATTTCTGAAGAAAATAATTATCTCCCCTCCTTTCAAAGCCTAGCAGATCTTTGAGGTAAAGGACTAGCTTATTTACACAAATTGATTCATGGAACTAATGTGATAGGTTTCATAAAATCCATGAAAGGCCTGAATGGAATAAAAGATTGAGTAAGAGAGAATATGGTCTCTTTGTCTGACTGTCTTTGAGCTGGAACATTGGTTTTTCTCCTGCTTTTAGACTCAGACCAAGACTGGAATTTATACCATCAGTTCTCCTGCATCACCAGCTTGCAGACTACATATCTTAGGACTTCTCAGCCTCTATGAGTATGAGTGTGTGTGTGTGTGTGTGTGTGTGTGTGGATGTGTGTGTTTGTATATAAACAGAATTGTTCTGTTTGTCTGGAGAACTCAGACTAATACGTGGAATAAAGTAGTATAAACACCTGCCATGCCCGCCCCTCCCCACCACACCACTGAGTCCTGGACAGACTATTCACATCTAACGCATACACAAATTGAAAATCAGTGGCTGGGGTAAAGTTCTCTGAGGTCTCCTTCCACAAGAATTATTCGTATTCTGCATTTGATACTCTTTGATACAGATACTGAGCAAATAGAACTTTTAAATAATATGATCTGAAAGTCATTTGGAGTCCTAACACCAAAAGAAATATCTGCCTTCATGTTGGGCTTATTCCATTCCTCAGGAATAATTCATATTTTAAATTCAGAAATATAAGTATTTCAGACAGTCAAGATTTGCTCTAACCAAAGTGTCGTTTAAAAAAAGAGAATGTCACAGTCACAATTTTAAGCTCTTCAACACTATGTGGTAAACTGGTCGATCTTTCTCTTTTCTGCTCCCCCACCAACCTACTTCACATATACTATGTGAGGTAACATTACCAATTTCAAATTATTTTCTATATAGCTCCCATTTTTCCTTTATGGGTGCCCTTATCCTTTAATACACTGAAAAACAAAAAAGGAGTGACAGTCAAAACAAAAAGCACCATGAATTAGTCTATCTAAAAGAATAAACATGAGTTTTGAGGCATATGTATATTTAGCTCAAAATGTGTAAAATAAATGAGGAAGTCTTTATGTTGGTCTAATCTGTTCTAAAAGCATTACCATGCCATAAAAATCTACAACTAAGTTATATATTTTAATTATTTAACTATCCTAGGGAGTATATCTTATATAATATTTAAATCAAGTTTAAAGTTTAGTAAGAATTGTAAGAAATGTCTCTGTTACTCAATATTCCTTTTCTAAAAGGCATTGGTGCGATAGTCTTTCTGATAATTGACAGTCAATTGCAAAGGGACCGTACGTGTTAAGATGTTGCTCCTTTGAAGGACCCTCTTAGGCTTTACATCTCTTCTGTTAACATTCATGAAACTGGATAATAGCTCCTTCTAACATCCCTTCTTGGTGGCCAAGGGGACTGTTTTTATTGGTAAATTCAGAAACAGTAATAAAATAGAAGATTTGAAAATCCTCAAAGAGAACCAGAGTGAACAGTCTCCCTGATTCAGCCACTGTTTGCAAATATTTATTTTTCATCTCTAAACCTCAGAGTGTGTTTGATTTGAAGCACTAAAACAGCAATTGCTCTAACCCACAGAAAATTTTTATGCTGAATAAACCACCTCATAAGCTGAAGCTTAAACATTTACTGTGGATGCCTTCACACAGCGTTTCCCCTGTGAAGCATCTGGAATTCTGGCTTTCAATTGACTTAATTGTCATGTCACTTTGGAAAACTTCCCAAGACCTTAAGGAATTTAGGCTTTACATTATTGTAATAAAAAATTCCTAATTTTTGTTTATTAAAAACACAATATCTCCCTTATCATCAAATTCACATGCTAAAGCTGGAAGAGACCTTGGAGATCATCTCATTTCACCTTTTTAGTTGATATGCATTTTTTGTAGGGAGAGATCTGGGTAATGTTTTAGTAACATACTTAGCTTGACTCAGTGAAGGAAATGCTTTCCTCTAAATGAGAGGCTCCACATATTTCATAGTATAGGCAAGGAATGGCTCAAAGTTTTTGAATGAATATCATGAATTGTTCCATCCACATCCTAGCTCTCTCCCTACTCCTTGACAGAATCATAGTCTCATCACCCTAAAGAATTTTAACTCAGTTTTATCCCTCAAAGGCAGTACTGTGAAGATGTCTGTTTTTTTTTTTCTTTTCTTTTTAAAATTATTTTATATTGACACATAATAATTGTACATATTTATGAGGTACATGTGTTATTTCTATATATGCATACAATGTAGAATGAAGAAATCAGGGTATTCAAGATATCTGTCATCTCAAACATTTATCATTTCTTTGTGTTGAGAATATTTCACAAATTCCAACCATTCTGAAATACAACTATAAATTATTTTTAACTATAGTGACTCTACTGTGCTATTGAACACTAGAACTTCTATCTAACTATCTGTTTGTACCAGTTAGCTGATCTATTTTCATCTCACCCTCTTCACTCTTTCCAGCACCTGGTAATTAACATTCTACTATTCCACTCTCTACCTCTGTAAGACCATCATTATTTCTGTTTGTTTGTTTTAATTTAGAAACCAGGTCTTGTTTTGTTGCCCAGATTGGCCTCAAATGCCGGGGCTCAAGAAATCCCCCTTCCTCAGCCTCATGAGTAGCTGTGACTATAGGTGCATGCCACCACATCTGACAAAAAGAATGTTTTTGACTTCCACATATGATGGAAAATATGTGATATTTGTCTTTCTATGCCTGGCCTTTTTCACTTAACATAATGACCTCAAGTTCCATTCATGTTGCTGCAAATGACATTTCACTCATTTTTGTAGTCAAATAGTATTCTGTTGCATATATGGCACATTTTCTTTATCCATTCATCCATTGATGGACATTTAGGTTGATTTTATATCTTTGCTATTGCGAATAGTGCTGCAATAAACATGCGAATGCAAATACACCTTTAATGTACTAACTTCCTTTCCTCTGGATAAACATCCTGGAATGGGATTGTCATATCATATGTTAGTCTGATTTTCAGATTTTTGAGAAATTTCCATACTGTTTTCTGTAGATGATGTATTAATTTACATTCCTACCAACAATGTATGTGTTCCTTTTTCTCCACATCTCATCAACATCTATTATTTTTGTCTTTTTCTATTAGTCATTCTACCTGGAGTAAAATGATATGTCATTGCAGTTTTCATTTGAATTTCCATGATGATTTGTGATATTGAAGATTTTTATATATTTTCTTTTGAGAAATATTTACTCAAATCCTTTGGCCATTTTTTACTGGGCTTATTAATTTTTTTACTGTTGCTTAGTATCTTGCGTATTCTGCATATTAGTCCCTTTTCAAATGATTAGGTTTTAAAATATTTTCTCCCATTCAACAGGTTGTTTCTTCACTCTCTTTTCTTGTTGTGCAGAAGCCTTTGTAGTTAATATGGTCCAATTTATCTATTTTAGTTTTTGTTGTCTGTGTTTCTGAGGTCTTAGCCATAAAATCTTTGCCAAGACCAATATCTTGAAGTGTTTCTACAATGTTTTCTTCTAGTAGTTTTATAGTTTCAGTTCTTAGGTTTAAGTCTTTAAGCCATCTTAAGTTGATTTTTGTATATGGTCAGAGTTAGGGGTCCAATTTTACTCTTCTGCATTCTGCAATTTTCCCAGCATCATTTACTGAAGAGGGTGTCCTTACTCCAGGGGATGTTCTTGGCGCCTTTGTTGAAAATCAGTTCACTGTAAACACATGAATTTATTTCTAGATTATCTATTCTGTTGCATTTGTTAGTGTGTCTGTTTTTATACCAATAACATTCTATTTTGGTTACTATATTCTTGTAATATATTTTGAGGTAAGGAAGTGTGATGCTTTGTTCTTTTTGCTCTAGATTGCTTTGGCTACTTGGGCTCTTTATTAATTCTATGCAAATTTTAAAATGGCTTTTACTTTTTCTGTGAAACATGATGTTGGTATTTTGACAGAGATTGCATTGACTCTTCAGATTGTTTTGAGTAGTAATTGTCATTTTAAAGATATTAATTTCTCTCATTTATGAGCATGGGGTATCTTTCCATTTTTTGTGTCCTCTTCATTTTCTATGATCAGGGTTTCATAATTTTGCTTGTAGAAATATTTCACCTCCTTGGTTAAATTTATTCCTTTTTTATAAGTTTGGGAGCTATTTTAAACGAAATTTCCTTTTGAATTTTCTCTCAGCTAATTCATCAGTGATGTACAGAAACACTACTGATTTTTGTATGTTGATTGATATTCTGCAACTTTACTGGATTTACTTAACAGATCTAATAGTTTTTTGGTAGAGTCTTTAGATTTTTATAGAAATAAGATTATATCATTGGCTAAAAGAGACAATTTGATTTCCTCTTTCCAATGCAGATACATGTTTTTTTCCTCTATTTGATTTCTATTACTAGGACTTTCAGTATTATGTTGAACAAGAGTGGTGAAAGGCGGCATCCTTGTGTTGTCCTAGTCCTTAGAGAAAGTTCTTTCAGCTTTTCCTCATTCAGTAGGATGTTACTTATGGGTTTGTCATATATGGCCTTTATTATGTTGAGATATTGTTCTTCTATACCTAGTTTGTTGAGATTTTTTATGATAAGAAGATGTTGAATTTTATCGAATGTTTTTTCTGCATCTACTGAGATAAATATATGGTCTTTGTACATCATTCTGTTCATGTAATGTATCCCATTTATTCATTTGTGTATGCTGAACCATCCTGGCATCCCTGGAATAAATCCCACTTAATCATGGTTTTTTGTTTGTTTGTTTGTTTGTTTGTTTGTTTTGATGTCCTGTTGAATTTTGTTTCCTACTATTTTGTTCAATTATTTTGCACCTATATTCATCAGGAATATTGGCATCTAGTGCTTTTTCTTTCTTCTTCTTTTTTTCTTTTTTTTTTTTTTTTTTTTTTTTTTTTTGCATTCTTGTCTCATTTTAGTGTCAGGGTTATGTTGGCATCGTGAAATGAGGTAGGGAGACTTCCCTCCTATTCAATTGTTAGGAATTGTTTGAGGAAAATGATGTTAGTTATTCTTTGAAAATCTGGTAGAATTTAGCAATGAAGACATCTGGTCCTGGACTTTTCTTTCTTAGGAGATTTATTATTACTGACTGAATGTTATTACTCATTACTGGCCTGTTCAGGTTATCTATTTCTTCCTGATTCCATATTGGTAGGTTTTATGTGTCCAGAAACTTGTCCATTTCCTCTAGGTTTTCTGGTTTGTTAGTGTATAGTTGTTCATAATACTATTTTATTATCTTTTTATTTCAGTTATATCAGTTGTAATGTTTCCTTCTTCATTTCTAATTTGTATATTTGCACCTTCTTTCTATTTTCTTGGTTAGTCTAGCAAGTAGTTTATCCATTTGTTTACCTTTGAAAATAACCAATTTATGTTTGATTGATCTTTCATATTTTTAAGTGTCTATTTCGTTTAGCTTTGTCCTGATCTTTATTATTTATTTTACTAATTTTGAGACTGGTTTGTTCTTGTGTATCCAGCTAGTTGAGTTACATTGTTATATTATTTGAAATCTTACTATTTTTTTTCATGTAGGCATTTATTGCTGTAAACTTTCCTTCTTTTCTACATCCCATAGGTTTTGGTATGTTGTGTTTCAATTTTGATTTGTTGAAGGAATTTTTTTTTCATTTTCTCCTTAATTTTGTCCTTAACCCAATGATCATTCAAGAGCATGTTGTTTAGTTTCCATGTATTTATAGTTTTAAGTTTCTCTTGTTATTGACTTTGAGCTTTAAAAGCACTATCATCTGAGAAAATACTTTATAAGATTTTGACTTTTAATATTTGTTGAGATACTTGTTTTGTGTCCTAATAAATGGTCTATCCTACAGAATCCCATGTGCTGATGAGAAAAAAACTGTGTATTCTGTAGCTGTTGAATTAAATGTCCTGTAAATGTCTGTTAGCTCCAATTGGTCTAATATGCAGTTTATTTTATTTATTTATTTGTGTATTTGTATAAATTTAAGGGGTACTAGTACAATGTGGTTACATGGATATATTGCACAGTGGTGAAGTCTGGGTTTTTAGTGTGTCTATTACCTGAATAATGTACATTGTACCCATTAAGTAATTTATCATCATCAACCCCCTCCCACCATTCCACCCTTCCTAGTCTCCAGTGTTTATTATTCTATGCCCTATCTCCACTTGTACACATTATTTAGCTCCCACTTACCATTGAGATCATGTTGTATTTGACTTTTTGTTTTGAGTTATTTCACTTAAGATAATGGCTTCCAGTTATATATATGTTGCTGCAAAAGACATTTTTCCTTATTATGGCTGAATATTACCCCATTGTGTATATATATCATGTTTACTTTAGCCAATCACCTATTAATCGATGCTCAGGTTGATTCCCTATCTTTTCTATTGTAAATAGTGCTGTGATAAACATATAAATGAAGATATATTTTTCATATAATGATTTGTTTTCCTTTGGGTAGATACTCAATAATAGGATTGCTGGGTTGAATGGTAGTTCTATCTGTAGTCCTCTGAGAAACCTCCATACTGTTTCCTATAGAGGTTGTACAAAGTTGCATTCCCCTAGTGTATAAGTGCTCCCTTTTTCCTGCATCCTTGCCAGCATATGTTAATTTTGACATTTTAACAATGGTCATTCTGACTAGTATAAGATGATATCTCTTTATGGTCTTAATTTGCATTTCTCTGATGATTAGCGATGTTGAGTGTTTTTTCATATGTTCATTGATGATTTGTATGTCTTCTCTTGAAAAAATTCTATTCATGTTATTTGCCTTTTATTATTTGTTGGGGTTTATTTGCTCTTATTTTTTGTGGTTGAGTTGTTTGAGTTCCTCATAAATTCTGGATATTAGTTTCTTGTCAGCTTTATAGTTTTAATATAATCTCTTCCATTAAGCAGGTTATCCATTCACTCTATTGATTATTTATTTTGCCATGCAGAAGCTTTTTAGTTTAAGTAAGCTTACGTTTAGTTTGTATATTTTTGGGTTTTTTGCTTGTGCTTTTGAGGTCTTAATTATGACTTCTTTGCTTAGGCCAGTGTCCAGAAGAGTCTTCCCTAGATTTTCTTCTAGTATGTTTGTAATTTCAGATCTTACATTTAAGTCTTTTTTCTATCTTGAATTGATTTACATTTATAGTGACAAATAGGGGTTCTGTTTCATTCTTCTGCATATGGCGTTCCAATTCTCCCAACACTGTATTTTGAAATGCATAAAATTTTCCAGTGTATGTTTTTTGTCATTTTTGTTAAAGATTAGTTGGCAGCAGATACATGACTTTATTTCTGGATTCTCTATTCCATTCCATTTGTCTAGGGTCTATTTTTATACTTGTACCATGCTGTTGTGCCTGCTCCAGCCTTGTATTATAATTTGAAGTCAGGTAATGTTATGCCTCCAGCCTTGTTCTATTTGCTTAGGATTACTTGATTATCTGGACTTATTTGAGGTTCCATATGAATTTTAGAACTATTTTTTCTTATGTGAAAAATAACGCTGAGATACCGATAACGATTGCATTGAATAAACTAAATGTTTCTTTGTTAATTTCATATCCAACTGATCTGTCTAATGCTGACAGTGTTAGAGTCCACAGCTATGATTCTATTGAAGTGTATCTCTCCTGTCACATCTAATAATAGTTTATTTATATATCTAGATGCTCTGGTGTCAGTCAGGTATATTTAGAATTGTTATATCCTCTTGCTGAAGTGATCACTTTATCATTATATATGATTATATATAAACCTTTTTGTCTCTTGCTGTTTTTGATTTAAAAGTCTCTTTTATCTGATATAAGTATAACTATTCCTGCTTTTTTCTTGTTTCCATTTACATGGAATATCTTTTTTCATCCCTTTACCTTCAGTCTGTGTCTTTACAGATAAGACGAGCTTCTTACTCATACACAGTGTATAATTGAGTCATTTTTTAATCCTTTCTGCCAAACTATATTCTTTACATGGAAAATTTAATCAATTTACATTCAAAGTAATTATTGATGTGTGAGGGCTTATTTATGTCATTTTATTAGTTAGCTTCTGGTTGTTTTGTATATTATTTGTTCCTTTCTTTCTTTCTTTCTGTTTTTAATTGTGAGTTGATTGTTTCCTGTAGTGGTAATCTATGAGTCTTTTATCTTACTTTATGTGTTCATTCTACCAGTGGTTTTTATTTTTGTGTGTTTTAATGATGATAGATACTGTCCTTTCACTTTGAGGTATAGGATTGGCACATATTTTGAAGTCTGGTTTAGTGATAATGAATTTCCTCAGCTGCTGCTTATCTGAGAAAGGATAACGTTTCTGGGTATAGTATTCTTGGCTGACAGTTTTTTTTTCTTTCAGCATTTTGAAAATATAATTCCATTCTCTCTTGGTCTGTAATGTTCTGCCTAGAAATCCACTGTTAGTCTGATAGGGGTTACTTTATAAGTGACCAGATGCTTTTCTCTTTCTGTTTTTAGAATTTTTTTTTCTATTTGTGACTTTTGATAGTTTTACTATAATGTGCCATGCAGAAGACCTTTTTATACTGCATTTATTTAGAAATCTATGAGCCTCCTGTATCTGGATGTCTAACTCTCTTGCTAGATTCAGGAAGTTTTTATCTATTATTTTGTTAAATAGAATTTCTAACTCTTTCATTTCTCACTGCCTTCTGGGACACTGCAAATGTGAATATTTGATAGCTTTCTGGTGTCCTGTATGTCATGTAGGTTTTGCTCACTCTTTTTTAATCTTTATGTTCATCTGACTTAGTTATTTCAAAAGTCCTGTTGTCAAGTTCTGATATTCTTTCTTCTGCTTGATGTAGTCTGTTGTTGGATGTTTTGAATGTATTTTGAATTTTATTCAATGAATACTTCAGTTCCAGAATTTCTGTTTGCTTCTCTTTATGATGTCTTTCTCTTTGGTAATTTCTTATTTTTATCCTTAATAATTGTTTTTCTAATTTATTATATTTTTTGTATTCTCTTGTATATCACTGAGCTTCGTAAATATCAGTAATTTTTTTTCTGGATTTCAAATATTTCTTTTTAAGTGGGCTCTGTGACTGAAGAATATTGCGTTTTTTGTAAGTGTCCTATTTCCTTTCTTTTTTATGTTTCTTGTGCCCTTAAATTAATATCTCCCCATCTGGATTTAACAGTTGCTTCTTCTAATTTTTTGAATTTGCTTTCATAGGGAAAGCATTTTCATGAAGATGTATCTAAGGTGTTGGTTGAGTAGTGCACTTTGGCTTTTATTCTGGGTACATGCAGTAGTGTAGTTTGTATGATTTCTTCACTTATAAATAGTATCATTGGTGTCTTTGATTTCCTTGGTGGTTTAACATATGATTATTAGTGAAGGCTATGGTCAAATTTTGCTGAGGATTGTGATATCAGGTATGCTATTCTTTGGGTCTCATTGGTGGCAGTGGTCGGCTGAGTGGGCATTTCCTTGAGCCCCAGGGCAGTGTATACTTGTACCAGTGTTGGTAGGTCTAGGCAGAATAATTATTGGCTCTTCAGGTGGCTTGCTCAGGCATCAGGAATGGCAGTGGTGGGCCAGTGGGTAAGTAGGTTCTTGAGCCTCTGGGCTGTAGGTGTGGCATGGTCACTGGCAGTAGCGTGACATGCCAGGTCTCACTAACTCAGGCCTCCATTACAACTGTCCCAGCACTTACTAAGTAGTTAGGTTAAACATTAAAGCTGGTTGAACCAGTGTCTTTATATAAAGGCTGGAATGTAACAAAAGACCACTGAAAATTGTGCCTAGGCCTTTCCTAGGCCATAAAGCATGACAAAATTGCAAAGGAATTCTTAACAGGACTCATTTAGGATTAAAGAAGTTTTATTGGGGGTCCGAAGAAACTCCCCAGACCCCCACAAACAAGTTTATTGGAGATCTGAAGGAACTCCCCAAACCTCCATGATTTAGCAGAAGCAAAATAAGGGTAATCACCCCAGCACCTGGACCCATTTAGATTAAGGAAACTTACTGAGGCTCCAGAAGAAGGTCTTCAGGACTCTGGCCTTAGTTATAGATTAAAAGAAGTTAATCACTTTTGTCTTTACGAATGCACACTTACACATAGACATAGAACTTAGAAGGTATATGAGCTCTGGAAAACTTTGTAATTTTGGGTTAGTCTGACGATAATTTCCAGGTCTTTTCCCTGTAACTGGTTACAGAAATAAAAACTGTCTTCCTCCCCAGTTTATCTGCATCTCATTATTGGGCCACAAGAAATAGCAGCCCAACTCTCAGTTTGGTCCGGGAACAGTAGCAGTGGTACGATAATCCTCTGGGGCCCAAGCAGTCTGCTCTGGTGTTGTCAGTGGCTGCAATAGACTGTGTGGGTGAATCCCAATTCTGTGGGTGGCATGTGTGTGTAGATGTCAGCTGTGGATACACACAGGTTGTATGAATCTGATCTCAGAATGAGTTCTCAGGTGCCAATGGTGGTGAACTTGGTTGGGTCATCCTCAGGGCCCTGGATGGCATGTTCTGCTATTGAGGGGTGCAGACCCAGGCCAGGCAGACCTACCTTCAGGATTCCAGGTGGTACCTGCAGTCAGGCACTGGCTGTGATAGGCAGGAGTGAAGTGATCCCCAGGCTTCTGGTGGAAGCAGCAGTGGCTGTGCTGTGGCCCTGCTACTAGTGCTACTAGGAAGGGCAAAGTTTTCTTAAGTGGGAGCAGCCATGGGCAGGCAGCTATAGGGCCTGCACTTCATTGTACCTCAGCCCCAAAGAATCTTGAATTTTTTCCTTAGGGCATGTAAAAATGCATGGCTGTCCCTCTGCTGGAGGGGGTGGGATCACTGCCAATGGCTCCTACCTCAGCCCTATTGTAGTAGCTGTGGGTGAAGAATGTTAATGAGGATCCAGGGATGTGGAGATTCAGGACAGGTTGGGACCCAGGGTAGGAAGCAGTTTGATGAAAGCCGGGCTCTTACAATGGTGCTGTGCTGCAGCTGCTCAAGACTCTGGGATTTGTGGGACTCAGCCTGAGCTCCCTCTCTGGATCAATGCCATTGCACTATCTTCAGGCAGCTGCCTATGATAGTCTTAAGGCCTGCAAGGGTTGGAGGGATCTCCCCTAGCTAAAATCACGGGAATCTACAGTAAGAATGTAGACCACTTACCCTCTTCTCACATTAGGGAGTCTTTCCAGGCTCTCAGCTGATCCTGGTCGAACAAGTTGCCTTACTTCCCTCTCCTTCCTTGTAGGCCTTACATCTTTAAGGTGCAGTTTCTTATGAAATGAAGAATATTATGAGATTTCTCTATGATGAAACATGAAGTGTTTGCTCTTTTCTGGGTTAATTTTAAAGAGGAATGCAGAATGCTGGTACCTACTAGATATACTATGTCTATTTATGTACAAAGGACAAGGAAAAAGCTGGACTCAATTTACTTCACAAAAATATGGTTTTCAGCTTTTAAGAAAGCATATTTTCCTTTAGTACACGTCGTCCTGTACAAATGTAACAATAAGAAGATATTTCCACTTGTACCTCAGAATCAGTTATATCTACACACCGGCTTTAATATATTGAAAAATGCAGTTTTTATATTGTGAGCATTCACAGTAAACAGCTGAAGTAAAGAGCTATGGTGACTTCAGAACATGTTTTCTCCTTAAACTTTGTGAGTTGATCTTATGCCGGTTTGGCAATATTTTTAGAATTATGTTGTTCATTATTGTGACAATAGGCATATTTCACATTAACATATTTCACATAAACTGGAATTGGATTAAGTGATTAAAACACTGTTAACACTGTCACCTACCTACCAGCCAGTTAGCAAGTTACCAGCAACACATTCAGAAGCTCAGGTCTAGAAAATCAAATAGCTATTACTAGGCACAACAGAACCAAAGGCAAACATTCATGTTTCTTTATATAACCAGGTCATAGGTTGTTTCTGTCAACTGAAATGTTTTTCCTGCTAAGCCCATAGCTATTGTCTTTGCTTCCAGATCTCACCTTTGTTACCTCCCCTCTAGCACCTTCCTCAACCATACTAGCTAAGTTAGTATGTTATTCTCAATCACATCCCTGTTATTCTCAATCATGGCACCTTTATTGTTTGTTTCTTTTATATTAGTATCACAAGTAGTAATACTAAATACATGCTTGTTTACTTTTTGATCATCTATGTTTCCAACTTGCAAACTTTATTAATGGAAAAACACTTTCATTCAACAGAGTAGATATCTAGCATGGTAGTATCTGCCTCATAATAGACAAACAATAAATATTTAATAAGTGAGTGAACAAATACATGTGTATA
>NW_012107631.1:222341-236019 GCF_000951045.1 Mandrillus leucophaeus
ATTCGTTGGACTACCCCAGTGAACTCCTGAGTATTTGAGTACTCAAACATGAGAAAGATCAAGTAAATGTGGTTTTAATATTGGCTTGGCAAATCACATATGAAGAAAAGTAGAAAGAGTCATTCTGAAAATTAATCACAGATTATTGGGTGATAAACAGTACAATGCCACACTTACTTTAGTTTAGCCAGACAGAGCACAAATATTTGACTTCTTAAATCTACAGGGGTACAGAGTCTAGAGATATATGGAAGAAAAATTGCTCAGTTTTCGGTCCTCTTTTTTACCCTACTATTGCTGTCAGGGTAGACATTGGTGATTTATTTTAAGGTGAATTTCACTCCACCAGCAAGAAGTCATAAATTAATGTTAAGATAATACACACTATGCTGAGTGAATTACTTTCAAATCAATGAGATCAATGAGTATGTTGTAACTCTGGTATGTTTTAATTATCAATATTTCTGTTCATGTCTCTTTCAGTGTTCCATTACATACCACATATCCTATTTCAAACCAAATGCATCTTAAATCAAGCTAGAAATATTTAAACATTTTAGGATAGATGTTCTCCACAGACTTTTATTCATAAGTTATAGGCACTGAAAACCAAAAACAGCAAGTCTGTGTGTACTATGTCTACATATTTGATGTAGTTTATGGCAAAAATGAAATATTTTCTGATTAGGCCATTATGTTTTTTATTTTCAAGTTTCTTTATATCCTAAGCCAGCTCTTCCAAGATGTTGAATATTTCCAAAATTACTATAGGCATGTTTTTCTGTGGAAGTATTTCTTTCCTATAAAATGATCCAATAGTGATTCTTTAGTCTTTCATGATGAAAGCAGCCCTGAGAACCATTATTTACAACCTGTCTCCTACAAGAGAAGAGAGAAAAGATAAGAAAGAAAACCATTAGAGTTCTGTAAACAAAATATTCTTTTATGACGTGTTCTATTCAGCATCAGTTATGTGAAACTCACACTGAATACTACCAAGGGGAAAAGAAAGCATTCTTCTTGCCTGGAAATGAAGCTATCTTATGCCAGATATATGAGGAATGTACTCTCTACCAGGAGAAAAACAAACTCAGAAATTCACAAGTCATTATTGTTACCTAAGTTTACAATGGATGTCAATTCCTTCTAAGAAGGATGTGTTCTTTGTATCCTCACATATTCAGTCAGATTTATTCCCACTGGTTCTGTAGTAGCCAAATCTTGCCTTTTGAACTTCTAAAATAGCTTCTTATAAGTATTTTTCAACTTCCTTAACTTCAAATTTTTCTTCTCAAATGCTATAATGTTCCCCTTTTAGGAATGCATGCTACTCTATCTTCACTGAGAGTAGTTAAAAAAAAAACTTATTATTTGTCTAAAGTCTTTGACTAAAGAAGAAGAAATGTCAATAAGTGAGTATTTGCATCTGACATCGCCAAATTATCAAAGGCCAACCTTGTATCTGTTAGATAAGTGCATTTATCTTTAACTTACATATTACTGTAAGCAAAATATATCAACACATGTTCAATCAGAAGATTGAGAAATATTTACTTTACTGGGATAAGTCAAGGTAAATACTCTTTGAGTAAAATATTGGCTCAAAAATGTGTATCTTGGAATAGTTCCAGATTTTGGAGAAAATTAATTTATCAGAGAATATCCTTGCTTTCTCAGGTACAGATTTTCATGAGGAGAAATTTAATAATATTCCAAGAGCGTTTGTCCCCTATTAAGACTTACACATTAGCATCACGTTTCATGGGCCCTCCTCAACATACACAAAAAGGCAGAGAGTTATGAGACCCTCGTATCACTTAGTAGTTACCCAATGAGGTTAGAGCTAATTGTTCTCTTCCTCGAAGAGGAGATTAAACTCTTTTATAGATAAAAAGTCAGAATGACAAAAAACTCTATGTATGAGCAATGTTACACAGTCTTAGAGCTTTTTATAACAGTAAGCTTTAATGCCAACCCCCTTCAAAAAAAAAGGGGGGGGTTAGATTTTTTACCTGCGCAGTTGACTTTGTTTAATGCTAAATTCCCACAATTTAATCCAAAATGATGTAGTTGCAGTTCTTTTTCTTTAGTGAAAAACCTTAATTGGTTCCCATTAGAAATTTCTATATGTGTATGTATTAACACCTAAACTACAATTTTCCTTTATTGTTTCCAAACTACTTCCCTACTTGTGACATAATTCCTCCTGCTTCCTTTTAGTATGAATAAGAAAACACTGGTAGCAGGTCCCTAGGCCAGTGCCTCATGTTTCTGAATGGACTCATAGCCCTGAGCATTGTGGGAGACATAATCTGACATGGTACCAAATACCTTGGGAAAGGTCGTTAACTATGGACAGGGAACAAGGACTACTTATATTTCACACAGGCATCCAGTGAATCATTATTAAAACCCGCTGGTACAAAGAACTTACAATTTTTAATTTATGCCCTAGTTTGACCCTATTAATTTATAAATATGGGCATGTCACCTGTCTCCATTCTTCTGTTTCTTCATTTTTCAATTACAAAGACATGTGCCCTGCCTGCGCCCTATAGACATTCAGCATACCTGGGCCCGTGTTTCAACCTCTGGGTTGTTGTTAACATACAAGGAGATTATGTTCCTGAAAGTATTTGGAAAATAATTAAGTGATATACCAATGCAAGTGGGATTGTTTCCCACAAGTCACTGTGCTAGGTGCTATGATGGACGCAAGGAATTCACAACCTATCAAGGAAGATAATACATGTATTAAGGGGATGATACAAAACAATTAGCAGTACATGGGAATCAACCAGTCATAGAGTGCCAGGGTATACCACCTAAATATCAGTCCAAAATGACATATCAAAACAAGGTATTATAAAGCACAAAGAGAAAGATTTTTGTTCTTATTATGTTCATACTCTCTGTGATCTACTCTTTCATCAGTTATACATTGTCACTTCTATATTATAATGGTTGAATTCAGGCTTTCAGACAAAGGTTAAAGAACTAGTATTTGTAGCTATCACATGCTAGTCAACGGTCCAATTAAGCAGTATTCCATCAGTGGTCCAATTCGTCAGTATTCTATCTCTGTTTGTATAGCAATGTTTATTTGTGTAGTTAATAAAATATTTAATTGCATTTTGACTTACTGTTTTATACAAGTGGTAAAATATATAAAGATAAACTAAAATTAAGAAGTATTGGGCTGGGCGCGGAGGCTTATGCCTGTAATCCAACACTTTGGGAGGCTGAGGAGGGTGGATCACGAGGTCAGGAGATCGAGACCATCCTGGCTAACACGGTAAAACCCCATCTCTATTAAAAATACAAAAAAATTAGCTGGGCATGGTGATGGGCGCCTAAAGTCCCAGCTGCTCGGGAGGCTGAGGCAGGAGAATGGTGTGAACCCCGGAGGCAGAGCTTGCAGTGAGCCGAGATCGCACCACTACTCTCCAGCCTGGGTGACCGAGCGAGATGCCGTCTCAAAATAAATAAATAAAAATAAAAGAAATATTGGTCTCACATTCAATAAAAGTGAAAAAATACATTATCACATGTGCAAAAATTTTAAATTAAGGCTTAGACATCTATAAAATAAACTGTCTTAGAAAGTTAAGACAATAAACCAGATACTCAACTGTTAAATAAAAGAATGACATGCTTGGAAAATATGATCAAGATCATCATGTACTAAAGAGTGAAGCAGATATTCGAATGCTACTATTTATAATATAGTTGGCACACTGGGAATGAAACATTTAATCCTGTTTTTTGACTTCTAGTACCATTGATTTTTTAACATGTTTTCAATAATGCATTGTGTGTAAAAGTAGGAGAAAACTGATAGAAAATTGTGACAATTAGCAAGAGAAATATATTTATAGATGGGAGGATAAAAGCTGAGTCTCAGAAAAGAACTAGAATTCGAACTTATGACAATGGGGAGGACATTCTAGGTGGAGAGAACTACTTGATCAAAAGCTTTAAGGTAGAAAAATACAGGGCATATATGAGGAACAGGCAGTCCCTCTTCCTGACAAGAGAAGGTGATGCTTTCTGGAACAAATCAAAAATAGAAAATTATAGTTGAGAAGTTAGAAATAGTTGCAAAATAGCAACTAAGATTTCAAAAACTCATCTTATCTTTTGCAACCATTATTTTCATTCCTGCCTACATACATGTATCTTTTCCCACAGCAAAAGACATTGACCATCAAAACACATGCTCAGATGTCCACTTTCAGCTTAGAAATACAATCCTTAATTTGAGCAAGAGAAGTTTAGGGGACTCAAGTTCAAAACACTGGGACCAGCATCAAGTTACTCTGGGTAGGTAATGCATAAACACTTGACATTTGTAAAATAAGTAAATTGTGAATCTTAATCTTGGCCTTCAGAACTGGCTCCTGCAAGTTGGGTCTCAATTATGGTAACATGAACCTGTCTTATTCCATGGTCAGAGTCACGTTTTTGATTACTTTCCTACTATAACCGGACTAGTGCTCCAAACCACTGGGACAAAGTTAGAATACAGTTGTGTTTTTCCCTTTGTACAGCTCAGCAATTTAGATCCTGCCACATGAATCATGGTTTTCCCGGTACCAACTGCCTTTATGTACCCAAGGATCTCTGACTATCACAGACCTTAGATTTCCATAGTTTTTCTTTGCAAATTTGTTGACCCCCAGTTGTTCTCACTTGCTTGGTCATTGTGACCATTGCCTGGTCCTGAAGCTACCATATTGTTTCTGTTCTGGCCTTTCTCCTGGAGACGATCACAGTTAATTCAGTCCAGTACTAGGTCTTACTGCCCTAAACTGCTACAATTAATAGGGTCATTTTCAGCCATGAACTAACAGATGATATATGTCTTCCTCCCTTTTTCTAACTTTTTGTATTTTAAAAAATGTAGTGAACACATCATACCTTTTTTTTTTTTTTTTAAGGTTTTTTGATAAACTACTAACCTCTTGCTATATTTAGGAAAGGCACTAAAATTATGCTTACCCTTTAAAAAAAAGTTGTTGAGACATGAACGAATGTATATCATTCAAACAAATGTATATCATTCAAATAAATGTATATCAGTAAAGGAATCAGAAGCTTGGGTTTTCAGATCACTGCCACTGGATGATACATTGCTCTGTCAGTGATAGGACAGTTTCTGCACTATGTTTCCGGGGACAGTCCTTACTCAGAGTGCAGAGGTGGACATAATTGATTGCGTGTGTTTTACAAGTACATGATCCTACTGCAGGGAATGAGGGTGAGTCAGTTGCTCGACCAAATTCCTGAACCTACTCTATCTGAAGGACAGAGAATAGGCACGAAGAGAGCAGCAAAGGGAGTAAGACATACTGCCTCCTACCACAAACATTCAACAGCTGTGATTGGCAATCCTGGCTGAGGATCAAGGTTAGCTTCGAAGCTTTTAGAAGCAAGAGATGCCCAGGCTATAACCCCCCCAGAGTCTTGGAGTAAGGGGGAACATTGTGACAATAAGTCAGGGTTGAGATTAATTGTTCTATGGTCAAATTGTGGACTAAGCAAAGATTTATGTAATCAACATTCAAAGACAGGTTAATATACACACCAGCCTGTAATGTTTGGTTTTAACAAAAAGAAAACATGTGGGAGTTTAGGGAATTCTATTGTGTAGATTGTCATTTGTTGTTCTTCATATCAGTTCAGAATTATCCAAATATTGTATGTTAATAAATTCCAAAAAATAATAAAATTTTTAAAACCTCAATTTTTTAATTTACAAATTTCAGAGCCCTACCATGGCCCTACTGAACAACAATTTTCAAGAAAAGACACTGGGAAGCTGAATTTTAACAAGTGTCCCAAGTGATTTTTATCATCAGGGAAGATTGGAAAACAATGATCTGGATACTGAAGATGTTGGATTTTGAATGGTCTGTGATATGGGGCTTGTGTGCAGGTGACAAGCACATCATGACCCATATAATCATGAGTAGCATACCTGAGCATGAAGTTCTTCCATCACCCGTACTGCAGTCACCCAGACCCCTCACACTCCATTGACTATTCCAATCCCATTCCTACTTCAGGGAGTTTGCATTTGCTCTTTCCTAGTCAGCAAACTCTTTTCCTAATTCGTCAAGTGATTAAATTCTATTCATCTTTTGCTACATTCTCAAAATAGTCTTCCCAGCTCTGCTCAGTTAAGCCAGGTTTCCTGTTAAAGTCTCTTTGCACTTTGTACTTTTCTTTATAATAATCATTGTTTTTGTGGCCATGATAATCTTGTGACAATGTTTTAGTATCTGTCTCCTACACTAAACAGTAAGTTCCTTTGGCGTAGGGCATTATTCAGATATTCACAACAGTATCCTCAGTTTGTTGCCACAGCCATTCTCATTAAAGACTTCATAAGAATTTGTTGAGTATATGAATAAACAAATGTGTACATCAACAAATGAATACATGAATGAATAAAAGTGCTCAGTGGAAGCATGTAAAGATAGAGCAAGGTAGGAGATTGAGATTTACTGAAATCATGGAGATAAACATGTGCAGAAGTGAAAAGCCACTCACGGAGTGACATAGATTGTGTTGGGCCCCAAAGCAAACAGCAAGGAGACTGGCACAGCAGAGAGGAGAAATGTGGCAGGTGGGCAGCAGGCTCTGTAGATACCCTGGAGAAGTGAGACAGCATATGTGTGCCTGAACAAGGAGCCAGCCAGCTTGAATTAAGCAGAGAGAACAATCAGGCTATGATGAAAGTGGAGGACACTTAGATAAAGAGTGACTCATATCAGTTTTGATTTGACGTAAGCAGAAACTCAGAGATCCTGCAGGGTTCAGAGAAGGAGAGAGATGATCAAAACAGTGCTTACAGAGGATGACTCATACCCTTTGTGTAGAACTGAATGAAGGGACAGGACTAAGATATGTGAAACCAGCTAAGTGGCTATGGCCATCAAGTTACAGTGCAATTGGGAATCAAAATGTGTGCTGTTTTATTTGGATACATCCTGCCTAGTGCCATGAGTTTGATGCACTGGGTAGAAACATGATAACAGTTGTAGACTAGAGGAAGAGCAGGAGTCTAATGAAAGAATCAGTAAGATTTGGGCTGACTATTTCATAGAGGAAGAGGGAAGTGAATTAATGAAGATACTAATTTGTACACCCAAAAGTCTGCATGCTGCAATGAGATGAAAAATTACAAACTCATAGAAGTCTGAGAGTGGGAGGAAATAATGAATTTTGTTCTTAGCATGAAGTCATAGTATGAAATTTAAGGAAGTTTATCCTCTGTTCCATGAGAATTACAGGACACGAAAAGGGCCGAGAATAAGAAAACCTTAGTTACTCAATGACTATAATCTCTGAAACATGAAGAGACACCCACTGCTATGGCGTGCTAGAGGGGATAGGAATGAATCTCCTAACTGGTCTCCCTACTTCTAATCTCCTGCCTTTCCATTTCATATTCATCTAGCAGGCAAAGTGCTCTTCTGTGATTCAGATATTAACTATGTGTCTCATGCCTAAAATCTTTAAGCAATTCTTTACAACATTCTGGATGAAGGGCAGGTAGATTCATTAGTACAAAAGGTCTTAGAGAATGTATCTCCTGTACTTCTCTTCTTCATCTCTCTCGATGGGCAACTTATACTTTTCACTCCAGTCACACTAGTAATTTTTTTATTTCCCTGAATGAGACATGCTGTTTCATGCCCCTCTACCTTTGTAAGTGGTGTTCCCTCTAGGTATCTTATCTTTATCAGCCTTTTGTTGCCTGGTACCTTTTATACTGTCTTCAAAACTTCAATTATCATCCCCTATACAAAGTCTTCCCTGGATTCCCTCTGCATCTGTCTTATGTGATCCAACAGCTTACTCTAGCCTGTCCCCAGCAGGGAACCCAAATTTGTGTGCTTGCTTTTTTTTCATTCTAACTAAAATATTATCTTCTTGTAGGCAAGGGTGGAATCTGGCACACTTCTATTTTCTATGCTTAGTGCAATGCCTGACACATTATGGAAACTGATTTACTCTTTGAAGAAGGAAAGAAGGAAGGGAAAGAGAAAGGAAGGGAAAGTAAAGAAGTTGAAAGGAAGGGAGCAAGAGATGAAGGAATGAAACAAGGTAGAGAGAATGGAAGGGATAGCTTTCTCTCCCTCTGAAAAACAGTTCTTCCAAAATACTGGGAAAAATGAAGGAGAGAGATAGCAAACCCAAGCCAACTGTTATAACCCAAATTGAAGAAGATTTAGCGATTTAAATGAGTTTAGCATCTCACAAACAGCATAAAATATATTTTGTAATTCCTCATCATTTCAATAATTACGTGTGGAGCTCTGCATTGATGCCAAATATTGTGCTGGTGAAGGGAGATGTTACAAAAAAAGGATAAGGTTTAGTTTCTGCCCCAAGGCCCTCACAGTTTGAGGACACATTCAGACAAACATTGCATCAATGCCTGACCAAGACACAATGCATTACACAGGAGGGAGCAGCCAAACATATTTTAGGAGTGCGGTTTAGTTTATGGAGGTTTCAGAAAGGATGTGACTCAAAAAGAATGAGTAGGAATGTGTTAGGTATGAAAAGAGGGATAGATCATTCCAGAGAAAGAACCAAGTATCTTTGGGCAATAGCAGAGAGTTTTGAATGACTGAACTCAACCAAATATTTTTTATTGTTATTTTTCATGGTTTGGGAGTAGAAAGAGATTAACAGATTAATATTAATTTTATCTTCTTCCTCATATATCCTAAGACATGTCAGTTCTGCTACCTTCTCCACCTTTTGCAATGACACCTGCTGCCCTACTCTGTTTTCCCCACATTGTGTTCACCCGTTGGGCTGAGCAATTCTGCCTCTTAATTATTCCTGATTCTCCTCACTGCAGTAAAGACCTTGCACTTAATTACTCTTCTACCTCTTGAAGACAGTTCATAACTACTATGAACTTAACTACTTAATTACTCTGCTACCTCTAGAAGACAGTTCAATCTATTCTGATTGGAACATGTACAAGAAATGTGGCAGTAGTCTCACTATTCGTTAAACCAATTGTCCAACCCATGGCCTATGGGCTGCACATGGCCCAGAATGCCTTTGAATGTGACTCAACACATATTTGTAAACATTCTTCATTTTTTCCCACAATGTATTTTTGCAAACTTTTTTTTTTTTTTTTTTTGGCTCATCAGCTACCGTTAGTGTTAGTGTATTTTATGTGTGGCCCAAGACAATTGTTCTTCCAATGTGGGTGAACGAAGCCAAAAGATTGGACACCTCTGCTTTAAACCCTTCTTGTACACTCAACCTGAGGAGCATTCTGGTGAATGCTTTTTTCTGTTATGTTGTTACATAATTCATCATAATTTCTCATTGATACTAAAGAACTCTTCTGGTCATTCTAAAAAGAAAAATGCATGGCAATTTAACTGCTGGGACAACGTGGTCAGATGCTATTAATATTTTTCTACCTTTTACCATCTAAATGGGATGTTTGGAAAGGGAGAAAATAATGCCATGGCACATCCCTAGAAAAGTTACCTCTTATGACCCTGGGCTTCTCTTCGGCACACTGAGTCTTGGGCAGGTTACTGGTCAGAAACAGCCTCTGGCTGCTCATGTTGGAAGGCTCTTTGTGATCCTGGAGACTCTTTTGGAGGGGATTGCATGGACTTAACATTAGCTGAGCAACTAATATGCACCAAGCTCTGTGCGCAATATCCTTATTATTATACTTATTCCCGTAGCCAAAGAAGAAATGCAGGGTTATCATTCCTGTTTTTTACATGAGCTATCATAGGGAATATAACTTAATTTTTTCACATGAAGTAACCAGCTCTTCATAAACAACTGCATTAGCTAACATTTGCGTATATGCATATGATGAGAAGGATGCTATTTTCCTGGTAAGTTTGTAGCCATTTTTGTTTTTCTGCCCAGCAAACATGACTAATAAATCATGGCAGAAGTAGACGCATTATAAGAACAACTGATAGGAGTCATCCAGGCTTGATATGATTGCTTTCTAGTCATTGCTTCGGCCTTACCAACTCATCTGTAATATAGAAATAAGAAGTTCAAGTGAGCAAGAAAGTCGATGTATCTGCTTCTGCTTTAGGGACTTCTCAGCCTAAAGTGAAACAGATACAAATGGTTTCATCTCTTTAGAAAAGTGGCCCTCCTACTAGTCACATATTCTTATACGCTTCACTTTTTTCATCTTGTCTCTCTCAGATTAGTCATATAATTATGAGCTGCTTATGTGGCAACACAAAATTGCCAATTGTTACTCCTACCTTAAAGTAGCATTTTAGTCTCTTCTTTTCAGAAGCCATTTATTCAGACGTACTAACTTTGTGCTTCAGAATAATTGCTTTAGCAGTCTAACTACTCCTGTTTACTTCTTTGCCCTTTCCTTTTATTATGGAAGATGTGTATGAAGAAAAAAAGAAGTGGTAGATTACAACATTTCTATTTACCAAAGTGATTTTTTTTTTCATCTGAGAATTCCAGAAGCCTTTCTTTAATAACAATGAGAGTTTAACACACATAGTGCTGCAAGTTAAATGCTCACACATGGACATGCTTGTTTCGTTCTCATAACAACCTTGTAAGGTTGGTGCTGTTAATATCTTCATAATACAGATGAGAAAATCCAAGCTTCATATAGGCAAAGTGATTTGTCCCCAAATCACAAAATTAACCAAGGAATGGTGTCAGGATTTGCACCTGGAAAGTCTGTCTCCAATCTTTGTAAGTAGCACATTGTACTGTCTTCCTCTCGTTACCACATACTTCCCATTCTGTTTCTTACTAAAACACTTACTGCCTAGCACACAATGTGGCCACAAATAGTAAAGGAGACTGCTACTAGGACAGAAAGACTTGAATTATTAAGTCTTGCAGAGTCACTTGAAGTCCCAGCCCAGCTATACAGCCTCCCTATTACCCACAGTGTGGAGATCATGCTCTGTAGCCAAAGCACAAGTAAATCTGCCTCATGGAGTCCTTTTGGTTCTTTGGCAACCAAATCCCCTTCTAGGTCCAAGAAAGGCAGGATGTACACATGGCTCTTTCCTTCTTAGATTTGATGCTCTCTTTACATTGCACACTCTGGACTAGCCCTGCCTATGACTGGGTTTTTAGGTGCTTTTTACTGGCTTGATTAAAGCGTGCTTCTGGCTTAATTCCAGGGCTGCATGCTGGGATTCTGCTTTGTCCTCGTGTTCTACATTAGATCTGTAGCTTTTCACATAGCAGCCGTTGCAGCAGGGATTGTTCTGAATAACACTTCCAGATCAGGTCTGTAGCTCATTTATCTGTAAGTTTGGTTCCATTTCTAAACATCTGGAAGACCATAATAGACAATAATCTATGCTGATATGGTTATATTTTGATATCATAGTGGATCGGACCAATAATTTTTATTATCCTACACTAATGCTAATTTATCCTTAATAAGTTTTCAATGTTAAAGGTTAAAAATAACATTTTAACACCTAAACTTCAGACAAAGATGAGAATAGGTTCATATTAGATTGTATTAATACATGGTTTAGATTGCAGTAATACAAATTGTAATTAGGGTAAAATTGGCTACTATTGGTACAATAAGCAACAAGATAATTTATTATGTATATATAATATTAATAACACAAATTTGAAATATTAGTTTTTCTGATCTGCAAATCTGTCTAGTTTTTATCACCAAAACTTCCACATTCCACTCTCTAGGCAATGAATTACAGGGTTGAATAGTTATTCCATTACTGTGAAAAATCCCCTAAACCTTAGGAAACTTAAAATTCCTAGCATGCTTCATTTGTTGGAGGAAGTTTTCATTCATAGATGGCTTTACTGTGGCAAGGCTCCATGAAGGAAATTACACTGTACTTCATAAATGAGAATGCAAGTTGACTCTGTCCTCTCTAAGGATTCACTGTATGGGTGTGGCCTTGTCCACTCCCAGTGATTTAGGCTCCCATCCAGCAGTCTATAGGCAATGGATTCTAAATGAACTCCATAAATAATCAACCCTTAATAGTAGCTAACATCTTAATTATCAGTTAACACCTTGAAGTTAACACCATAGGAGATCTCCTGTAAAGCTTGTTTACAACTCCTATGACTCCAAAAGAAGGAGCTGCCATTATCAAAAGTAGGAGAATATCAAAGATTAATTCACCTACTTTATAAACTTGCCTGTGGCTTCCCTATCTATGGAGCTCCATGTCATCTCCAGCATGAATGACTTACATTGCCTACCACCTGACTTTACATAAAGAAGCAGAGAATGGCATCAGACTTATGCCATCTGGTATTATTGTTCCTTTCTTTGTGAAGACTAAGAATAAAATTAAAATGTAGGGAGGAAAATAATAAAAATTGTAGTTGGGGAAAAATGAAAAGCACATTTCGATGTTTATTCCACTGGTCTCACGAGGCTAACTTTGTAACAAACAAAGGGATGCAGTAGATTAAACACTAGCATTAAAATAAAGAAATAGAGAAAAGAATCAAGTATTTAGAGATGGAAATATACAGATCTTCAACTTTAGTTTGTACAGCTGTTTGCTTTTAAAGTATACAACTGTTCACTAAAATAAAGTTATGAACCAAAATTGCCTTAGAAACGCACGAAATTCTTCTTTTAAAATGGATCCATTTTCTTAGTCAAGGCTAAAATGATTCTGATCACAATTGTTTGTCTTGGATAATATTGGTTCAGTTGGATTATATAATTATTTTTGCCACCTCACTCACAGAATTTTTTTTGTAATTTTCTCACAATTTAGAAGAACTTTTTTAATGCCCATAGTATTACTTATAAAGATAAAGGTCAAGAACATTTTTGCAATTGCTCAAAACAAAGATTATCTTTTCTTGGAAAGAGCTATGGGTTCTAATCCTGACAAATCTACAGAAAATTTCTGGTAATCCAAGAGGATCCTTTGACCTTATCCTAGCTTCCTAAAATGTTGTAATAAACAAACAAGATAGGTTGGCACTTATTTTGACCTTTCTATGGTCCGAATGTGTGTGTTCCCTCAAAATTCATATGTTGAAATCCCAATTCCCAAGGTGATGGAATTAGAAGGTGGGGGCCTTTGGGGTGATTAAATCATGAGGGCAGAGCCCTCAAGGGTAGGATTACTGCCCTTATAAAAGAGGCTCGAAGGAGCTTGTTCTCTTCTTTGATCATATGAGGATACAATGAAAAGATGTCTTGCTTGAAGCCAAAAGTGAATTTTCACCAAACACCAAATTTGCCTATGCCTTGATCTTAGAATTCCCAGGCTCCAGAACTATAAAAAATAAATGTCTATTGTTTATAAGCTACCAAGTTTATGGTATTTTTGTTATAACAGCTCAAATGGACAAAACCTATGAAAGAACAAATAACATATTTAAAAGAATAAAACCTGAACAACACAACACTCAATTAAGTTCCATGGGGTTTTGTAGAACCTGATAGAAATTTAAAGAGAGAACTTCAGAAAGAAGCTAAAAATGACATTTCTCTGCACACTTCAAAATAATTATTTGTTTATTTATTATTTATTTATAATGAAGAAGAAGGATAATACCTTCTTCTCAACAGTTTTAGAGAACAGAAAAAAACACCTTTTGAGGCTGGGTTGACAAAGTCTCAGACTAGGGCAGAAAAAAAATACAGAAAATAAAA
>NW_012107631.1:236589-266521 GCF_000951045.1 Mandrillus leucophaeus
CATAGTTTGTTAATAAAGATATCGTAAATGTATGAAATTATGGAAAAGAGGAAGGTCACAGGTTGAATATATATTTTGTTCTTTGAGAAAAAAAAAAAGCCAACAAATGCTATTCAAGCATGAGATAAGCTTGTGGATTACAGTCTGAAATTGACTAATTAAGTAAATAAAATAAGGTATTGATAATTGTGAGTAAAATTAAATGATATCATATTGATAATAGTATTGAGATTAATACATTAAATTCTTCTTAATCTTGCTATAGCTAAAAACAAACATATTTTTCTATTAAAAGGAACATGACAACACTTTAAGTATTTTGCATAGCCTTAATGTGAGCAGAGGCCAAAGAAAACATAAATTGAGGGAATTGCCAATACTGAAGTTTCAAATCCTATTAAAAAGAAAACAATGGTGTTGAAAATTTTATGGCTTGAGACACGATGATGCATCCAATTGCTTTAGTTCATAATGTGTAATTAAATTGGAATTACCAAGATATATTTTGGCTTCTAAATAATCTGATAAATACTAAAGACCTTGAAATGTCAATCATTTCAAGTAAAATTAGTTATGTAGAGGCTATTTCCAGAAAAAAAAAAAAAAAACACAACATTCATTTGATTGTTTTTCTTATACTCAACCTACTTTGGAAAAGCTGTCTTAAATGGCAACAGTCCCTTCAACCTGACTGCCTTTCACTTATAAAACAAAGTACAGATGCAATCATTTGATTGTTTGGGCTTTTAAACTAGGCCTTGAGTCTCTTGGAATATGATAGCTTTACTGGAAATTCAGTTAAAGTAATTCCTTCAATCTCCAAACACTCACCAGATAAACCACATTCCCTCCCTTCACTTCCTTTCTGTGCAGCTCCACAAATTTTGTTCTGATGACATTGAATATTAGATTTTAGCAGCTTGATGAGAAAGAATCATTTTTCATCTATTTTCTTCACTTTGTTCATCTACAACAATGATTATCAACCTTGGCTGGTCATTAGAATTACCTGGAGAGCTTTTTTAAAAAGCTTCCCTTTCTCAAAAGATTCTGATGTAAAAGTCTGAATTTGAGCCCAAACTTCAGTGTTTTTTTTGTTTGTTTGTTTTGTTTTAACTTTCCAGGTAATTTTAATGTATAAACAAAATTGAGAAGTACTTGTTTACAAAGAGTTAGAATGCAAAACTGAAGTAGGGCTAGAAGTGTGGCTGGGAGTGGCCTCCTGACAACTAATCAGGAAACTGAGAGTTCCCTTGGCGAGCCAATCATACTTGTCTGCATGTAATAGATTGTAAGACAGATCTCCAACTTGAATGTGTACAGGAATCACTGGGCCATCTTATTAAAATACAGATTCTGATTCAGTGGGTCTGCACTGGGCCTGAGATTCTTTATCACAAACTATTTCTAAAATTTCATTTCAAAAGTTTTTGGGGAACAGGTGGTGTTTGGTTACACAGATAAGTTCATTAGTGGTGATATCTGAGATTTAGGTGCACATGTCACCTGAGCAGTGTACACTGTAACCAGTGTGTACCCTTTTATCCCTCATCCCCCCATGCCACCCTGTCCTGCAAGTCCCCAAAGTCCATTATATCATTCTTATGACTTGCATCCTCATAACTTAGCTCCCATTTGTAAGTAAGAATATATGGTATTTGGTTTTCAATTCCTAAGTTACTTCACTTAGAATAATAGTCTTCAACTCCATGCATGGTGTTGCAAATGCCATGATTTCATTCCTTTGTGTGGCTGAGTAGTATTCCATAGTATACATTATATATATACATACATACATACACACACACACATCACAATTTCTTTATTCACTCATTGATTGATGGGCATTTAGGTTGGTTCTATAATTTTTTAATTGTGAATTGTGCTGCTACAAACATGAGTGTGCAAGTGTCTTTCTCTTATAATAACTATTTTTCCTTTAGGTAGTTACCTACTAGTGGGATTGCTGGATCGAATGGTAGTTCTTTTAGTTCTTTAAGGAATCTCCACACTGTTAGCCATAGTGGTTGTACTAGTTTACATTCCTATCAGCTGTATAAAAGTGTTTCCTTTTCATACATCTATGTCAATATCTTTTTTTTTTTTTTTAATTATGGCCATTCTTGTAGGAATAAACTGGTATTACATTGAGGCTTTAATTTGCATTTCCCTGATAATTAGTGATGTTAAGCATTTTTTTTCATATGTTTCTTGGCCATTTGTACATCTTTTAAGAACTGTCTATTCACATCCTTTGCCCACTTTTTGATAGAATTATTTGTTTTCTTTTTTGCTGATTTGTTTGAATTCCTTGTAGATTCTGGATATTAGTCCTTTTTCAGATGCATACTTTGTGAATATTTCCTCCAAATCTGTGGGTTGTCTGTTTACTCTGATGATTATTTCTTTTGCTGTGCTTAAGCTTTTTAGTTTCATTAGGTCCATCTCTTCATCATTGTTTTTGTTGCATTTGCTTTTGGGTTCTTGGTTACGAATTATTTCCCTAAGATGATGATTAGAAGAGTTTTCCCAATGTTAGCTTCTACAATTTGTATGGCTTCAGGTTATTGATTTAAGTCTTTGATCCATCTTGAGTTGATTTCTGTTCAAGGTGAGAGATGCAAATCCAGTTTAATTCTTCTACATGTAGCTTGTCAATTATTCCAACAACATTTGTTGAACAGGGTGTCCTTTTCTCATTTTATGTTTTTGTATGCTTTGTGAAAGATTAGTTGGATAAAAGTATTTGGCTTTATAAATGGTTTCTCTATTCTGTTCCATTGGATTACATGCTTATTTTTATATCAGTACCATGCTGTTTTGGTAACTATAGCCTTGTAGTACAGTTTGAAGTCACGTAATGTGAGGGCTCCATATTTGTTCTTTTTGCTTAGTATTGCTTTGGCTATGTAGGCTCTATTTTGGTCCTGTATGAATTTTTTGGATTTTTTTTCTGTTTTCGTGAAGAATGATGATGGTATTTTGATGGGGACTGCATTCAATCTATATATTGTTTTTGGCAGTATGGTCATTTTCACAACATTGATTCTACCCATCCATGAACATGGATGGGATACAGCAAAGGTGGTGCTAGGAGGAAAGTTCATAGCTTTAAATGCCTACATCAAAAAGTCTGAAAGGGCACAAATAGACATCTTAGCTCACACCTCAAAGAAATGGAGAAACAAAAACAAACCAAACTCAAACCCAGCAGAAAAGAAGAAATAACAAAGATCAGAGCAGAACTAAATGAAATGGAAACAAACAACCAAAAAAAGATAAATGATACAAAAAGTGAATTGTTTAAAAAGATAAACAAGACTGATAGACCATTAGCGAGATTAACCAAGGAAAGAAGAGAGAAGATCCAAATAAACTAAATTAAAAATGAAACAAGATATTTTACAACCAATACCACAGAAATACAAAAGATCATTCAAGGCTACTATGAACATCTTTATACACACAAACTAGAAAATCTAGAGGAGATGGATAAATTTTTGGTAATATATAACCTTATAGATTAAATCAGGAAAAAATGGAAACTCTTTACTGGTTAATAACAAGTAGTGAGATTGAAATAATAATTTAAAAATTGCCAACAAAAAAAGTCCAGGACCAGATGGATTCACAGAGGAATTCTATCAGACATTTAAAGAAGAATTGGTACATTTCCTACTGAAATTATTCCAAAAGATAGAGAAAGGAAATCCTCTCTAAATCATTCTGTGAAGCCAGTATCACCCTAATACCAAAACCAGGAAAGGACATAACAAAAAAAGAAAACTACACACCAATATCCCTGATGACCATAGAAACAAAAATCCTCAACAAAATACCAGCTAACCAAATCCAACAGCATATCAAAAAGATAATACATCATTATCAAGTGAGTTTCATACCAGGAATATAGGGATGGTTTAACATACACAAATTAATAAATGTGATACATCATATAAACAGAATTAAAAACAAAAAAATTGCACAATCATCTCAATAGAGGCAGAAAGAGCATTTGATAAAATCCAGCACCAATTTATGATAACCCTCAGAAAAATTGGCATACAAGGAACATATCTCAAAGTAATAAAAGCCATCTAAGACAAACCCACAGCCAACATCAAACTGAACCGGAAAAAGGTGAAATCATTCTCCCTGATAACTGGAACAAGTCAAGGATGTCCACTTTCAGTACTTCTATTCAACACAGTACTAGAAGCCCTAGCCAGAGCAATCAGACAAAAGCAAAAAATACAAGACATCCAAATCAGAGAAGAAAGTTAAACTGCTGCTGCTAGCCAATATGATCATATACCTAGAAAACCCTAAAGACTCATCCAGAGAGCTCCTATATCTAATAAATGAATTCAGTAAAATTTCAGGATACAAAATAGTATATACAAATTAGTTGCACTGTTATACACCAACAATGACCAAGCTGAGAATCAAATTAAGAATTCAATCCATTTTACAAATGCTACAAAAAAGTAAAATAAAATACTTAGGAATATATTTAACCAAGGAGATAAAAAAAAATCTACAAGTAAAATTGCAAAACACTGGTGAAAGAAATCATAGAGTCCACATTTCTAACTGACTTCCAAGGACTGCTGTAGCTATTTTCTACAGACCATACTTTCAGTAGCAAGTACATAAATATGGTCTCATGATTAAAATGTGGCCAGGTTTCTTTCAAAAGTTATATAAAAGGTAATACTGATACAGAGCTATTCAACATACAGTCACTTATAATAGTGAAAACCTAGAAATACTCTAAATGCCTAACAACAGAGCTAATTTGAAGGGATAATATTCAATATAACTGTATATTTTCAGAGTTTTTAATTTCATGGAAAAATCACTAAAATATACAATGAAAAAGTATATTATGAAATTATATACAAACTATACAGGAATACCCCAATTACATTAAGATGGATAAAAATAGACTAGATGTGATGCAGAATGTTTACTGTGATTATGACAGATTTTGTGATTTTGAGCAAATTTCTTTACAGATTTTCATATTTTTTATTTTATATATTTAATATTTTTGCCTTTATAATAAGATAAAATTTACTAAGCAGAATAATGTGTTGTATCTCATCATGTGTGCCTTTCTAATATTTGTGTCAGGGCACAACTACAAGATTTAATCCCCATTAGTTTAACCTTGAAATTCTTTAGTTTATCCAAAAAAAATTTTAATAAAGATTTATGTGTATTTCCCACACATCTTATGATGAATTTCATGTCTTCATTGCTCCTTATGTATATGCAGAGTAGTACCTTCTTTAATTTCTGCAAAAAGCAACATAGCTCTGTCTCTCTCTATAGATAGATAGATAGATAGATACATAGATAGATATAAAATACATATCACGCGCACACACACACACACACACATATATAAATCATGCATAATGATGAAGCTGTACTTGTTCTAGAAATGCAAGTTGGTTTAGTATTTTTAAAAACATAATAAAATGATGTGATTCTCCATGAGATAGGGTCTAACAAGGCGAATTCCCTAATACCATGACAAATTATTTGTAATTTTTAAGTAAAAGTCTTGAGTCCTCCCCTCCACTAATCAGTATTAAAATTGCTTCAAAATCCTTGTCCTTATCCACTAAGGATTCATACAATAAAACAGGACATTAAAGTGAAATTAATTAAACAGAAATTAAACTGATAGAGAATAAACTGACAACATCCACTTTAAGTCTTAAATCCATGTGAAAGTTGTACGCAAAAATATGTGAATGAATGAGGAGTCAGCTGGCTCATTAGAAAACAGATCTTTGTAAAGACATTTGGAATGCAATGAAGGATTTATCCTCTCAAGAGTGTGCTACCAGGTGTGGTCAAGATCTATCCAAGGCAAAGAACAACTTTAATTAAGATAAATCCTTTCTAGAGCAGAAAACACCAGGGATCTCCCTGTCAGGATACTAGAAACTTCAACCAAACTTGTTTTTTTGTGGGTGTTTGCCTGGAGAACTCCTTAGCTCAATCGTACTCAGTCTTTTGATACCACCAAAGAATTTTAGTCTGATGCTTTTACTCTGATGCCCACAAGTACGCCAACCAATGCTGTGACAAACTAATACTCAATTCTGACTGCATATAAAAATTACCTGCTGAACTTTTTAAAGATATTTGATGTTTGGCCCTATTTAGAAAAACTGAATAAGTCTCTGAACATAGATTCAGGACATCATTGTCATGGTATAAAAAGTCGCCAGAGAATTCAAATCTATAGCAAGGGTTGCATTTCACTGTAATAACCCACCAACTTGACTCACCATTGCCTTGAACAAATTCGAGCACCTTAAGGTACTGACATTTTAATAATGATCAAAAATTTAAGCCAAGTTAATAGGATTTCAGGCACCAGTTATAGCCCAAAGAGAAGGAAGGGGAATAGAAGGAAGGGAAAAGCATAATTTTGAAAAAGTAGCAACTCCTGCCTCTAAACATAGGCAAAATACATGGTCGTCTCCTTATCTATTTATAATGGTAATTATCTCTTATTTTAGAGTTCTAGAATTGTAAAATCCATTTGATGCAAACTCAGTAAGTATATGACTTTCTATTCTATCTAAATTTTTCAGACAGACTGGGACTATGCTATGCTGACCAGAAAGTCTAAGACAGAGTTAGAGGGGTATATGTTTGTGACATACATTGTCCCAAATTTCCAAGAAAAAGTATCAGGTTGTCAGCATAAGCATTTTAATCCTGTCAGGTATTTTCCCCTGTTCCCTCTGTCAAATCTAACCCAGATGCCCTACACTCTTCAACTTTCCACCCACAGACAGTCATCTTTTTAGCTTGCCCACCAGTGGATGCTATTTCCTTCCCAAAGCTATATTTTTTTTCCCCTTCATTCAACTTCATTTCACCAGAGGATTTAGCAATAAAATTCAAGACTCCCAGTTAAATTTTATTTTCAGATAAAGAACAAATAATTTTGGACATACTTTCATTTAAACATTATTTATTGCTTATTTGATATTCAAATTTAATATGGGCATCTTGTTTTGTTTTTGTTTTTGTTTCGTGTTGTGCTGCTGAATCTGGTAATCATATAGCAAATATATTCTGAAACGCAACGAAACATTTGAAAAATTTGCTTGGCATTGGAACTATGGCAGTATTATCAGACCTCAAATTAAATTTACAATCAAACCAAGAAAAGAAGACTCCCAATTTTTAAATTTTTAATTATGAGGGAAAAATGGATAATCAAGCAATCTTGATGAAAATCTCTCTTAGCATTTAGAAGATCAATTAAAGAAAAAATTGATTTTGCAAACATTATTATTAATATGACTTTTTTATTCAATGTTCTTGTAAATTACTTTTTCGTTCAGTAAAAATTTTGAGGATTAAATGCAAAAGTTACAGGTTAATCAATGTGATTTACCTTTAAAGTTAAAATACAGGGAAAAGAAGACTATAAAAATGACATTTTATTTTTTTATTTTTTTTAAGTTTTTTTTTTATTATACTTTAAGTTCTAGGGTACATGTGGATAACGTGCAGGTTTGTTACATATGTATACTTGTGCCATGTTGGCGTGCTGCACCCATCAACTCGTCAGCACCCATCAACTTGTCATTTACATCAGGTATAACTCCCAATGCAATCCCTCCCCCCTCATCAGCTTGTTGTCTACGTGGGCACAGAACTTTCAGAAGTTTTATCTGTAATCATTTTGAGTCCACAAGTTTTAATTATTTTATTAAATAACTTACCTAATAATTAGGAGTTTAGGCTGTTAGCTTTTTTTCAGGTGTACTATTTTTTTTCTGTAATTTCAGGTCTGTCTTTTAGTGAGAGACAGGAATTCCTAATAAGATATTAAGTTACACGATGGTGTGAAGTTGTCATTCACTTCCTCCATCTCCAGCCCCCATAGTACTGCAAACCTCCTGCCTACTCAAGAAGTACTATAGTGGATTGCATGGAAGGTGTGGGACTTTTAAAAATGGTAAAGAGAAATTTCAACATTTCTTTATAATTAGATAACAAGCGAGAGACATCATGCTACTATCATGCTACTATTAGTCAGCCTTGGGCACCCAGTGAGCTATGCAAAGACACACTTGTCATCTAAAACCAAAACCCCCAGAAGACAAGCAGGTATAGCAAGATAGTTGTACAAAAATATTTATAGCAACGCTGTAACTGGAGAATAAACAGAACAAACCAAAACTGCAAATGCTAATAGTCATTATCAGTAGGATATATAAATAATTGTCATATAGTCATATACTGAAATACTATAAAACAATTGAAATGTACCACTGTAGTGAAGAGTGATAAGGGAGGAGGCTATGCATGTGTAGTGGAAAGGAGTATATGAAAAATATCTGTACATTCCTCAATTTTGCCATAAATCTAAAACTGTTCTAAAACGTAAAGTGTATTAAACAGAAATAAATAGTAATAAAAGAATGTTTATACACATAATAACACAGGCATAATATTGACTAAAGATAAGCAAGACACATAGCATAATTCCACTCACATAAATCTCACAAGTATGCAAAATGAAATAAGATATTGTTCACCTTTACAAATAATTTAGTAAAACTACATGGAGACAACGAATGAAAAATACAAAATCCAGATGGCAACTACTTCCACTTCCTAGGGGAAAAAATAAAAAAACCAAACAAGATGTAACTGTAGAAGGAAACACATTAAGTTTTAATTTAGTGGTAATGGTCTCTTTATTAATGTGGGCAGTGGTGGCCACTCTGTCATGATTTTTCATACCATCCATATACTTTAAAAATACTTTTATTATCACACCAATATACATTTTAAAAAATAATAAGCAAACTTCCTCTTCCCAGATTATTTTTTGCTATTTGAACATATATATATATCTTAATGACTTTTTTCCTGAATACTGTACTGTGTGTGTGTATATATATAGTGTATATATATACAGTATACATATACTGCATATATACACAGCACAGTACAGTTACAGTATAGTACAGTTATATATATTATATATTATACATATTGTATATAGCATACATATTTTATATATATATAGCCTCAAGTTGGGTTAAGTTTATTTTAGGAAATATGTTTAAATCACATATTCTAGGCCGGGCGCGGTGGCTCAAGCCTGTAATCCCAGCACTTTGGGAGGCCGAGACGAGCGGATCACGAGGTCAGGAGACGGAGACCATCCTGGCTAACCCGGTGAAACCCCCTCTCTACTAAAAAATACAAAAAACTAGCCGGGCGAGGCGGTGGGCGCCTGTAGTCCCAGCTGCTCCAGAGGCTGAGGCAGGAGAATGGCGTAAACCCGGGAGGCGGAGGTTGCAGTGAGCTGAGATCCGGCCACTGCACACCAGCCTGGGCGACACAGCGAGACTCCGTCTCAAAAAATAAATAAGTAAATGAATAAATAAATAAATAAATCACATATTCTATAGCTCTGTTTAGACTGTTTTCAATCACATCTTGAAAAATCCAAAAAAATATATATTAAAATGTCAAGGATAAGTTAAAAGTGTGTGAAAGACTGGAAAATTAGGACAGAAGAGTGAGTGGATGGTAGCTAGAAAAGCCATAGGGGTTAAGGGGAATTTTTTTCTTAACCTATGAGAGAAACGTGATCATTTTCCCAGACTGACCATAAGCAGTTAGAAGAGAGGTCAATGTTGAGTTGAAGAAGGGATGGCTGATAAAGTCTCTAAAAGATAATGAATTAGTTTAGAACAAACTATAAAAAGGAGGGGATGGTAGGGATAGGTTTGTAGAAAGTGAGGCAGGAAGCTCAGAGGGAGAGTAGCAACCAAGGTGGACCACTGAAAATAAAAGTTGAGAATTGTGAAGCTTTGCTAGAGTTGATGAAAGAAATAAGAAAGAGATATGCCAAATAAAAATAGAATGATTAAGTAGTGATTTTGATGACCCAAGTTATTATAATGAATTACAATAACACCATTCTCGAAATTGTAGTATTTTTGCCCAGGAGTTTAGTAAAAGAGAGGAAAAATTTTAGCAACCGTCCAGGGTTATATAATGATGAGAATATCTGTGGGGAAAGGTATCTGAAGGTCAGATTATCAATCATTTTATATATATATATATATGTAAATACATATAACTGCACTATACTATAACTGTACTGCACTGTACTATAACTATACTGTACTATATTGTATATATACAATCATATATACTGTATATACAGTACAGTGTTAGTACACATTTATATGTATGTTGTATATAATATATAATATATAACTGTACTATACGATGTACTGTACTGTATATATGCAGGAAAAAAGTCATTAAGAAAGTCTTTAAGAAAGGAAAAAAGAGTCTCATTGAATAAAAAATTGAAGACTATATATGAAGTCAAAGACCAGGCATAGTGAAGTAAGCTACTGAAAGAACAATATGGCATCAGACATCATGCTCAGAGAATAAGACATTTATGCCTTCAGTGATAGAACAACTTGAGCTTATGACAAAGTTTGTAGGGTGGCTTGTGGAGTGGATGGCTGAAGTCAATTGGTAGGTAAATTCATTGGCATTAATGAAGGCACAGAACTGTGAAGCAAAGGTCACTCATTGATAGTTGGAATAGTTCTTTAGGGTTCTCCCAAATGGAGACAAGAGAGCAGGACATTGTGCCCCACATTAACTAGTCATTAGATATGGGCCACCCTCAGAGAGGTAACATAACCTCATGAAAGCAGATCTTATAACCAAAGAAAATTCCTAGAAGTTCATTAATCTGGGAGCAATCAGCTTAGCAAATGAATGTTTTAGTGTGAAACTAGGGTATGCCAGTGCACTTAGTACATCATGCCCCTTATGCCACTCAGATTCATTTCCTTTGTATACTTAGATGACCACACTGGAGGGCAGCTGCTCCAGGCTTCTGCCTGGTTTGTGTTTCTGGTGGAATTTAAAAGAGGATGGTTTGTGGAATGCACCATAAATCTTGCCACTGCAGCTAGACTCTGGCTATAGCTGATACTCATTGTCTTCTTCTTTTACTAACCACTCCAGATTACCCTCCCAGTTGGCTAGCACCTGTGTGAGTCTAGGTGCCTTATCTGGTAGGGTAAATCAAACCCTCATCTCTAAAATATCTATGTCCCTGTATCATCATGCTCTTCTTAGGCTGCCCATTTACCATCAAAGTTGGCCAGGAAGAGATTTGGCAGTGAATCACCTGGGCATGACGGCTACCTCTGATTATCTGGGCCAGTTACCCTTGCCAAAGAGATGACTGCTCTTCTAGCCTGCTTGTCTTTTAAGGCCTGAAGTATTGAGGCCACAACCATAGCTTTAAATTTAATGGGATTCTTCCTTTATCCTTTGGTTGAAGCATTAGTCTATGAGAATCAAGACATCTAGACTCACAGAAGTACAAATTTCCTAAGGGAATCACTATAAATTGTGGAAAGTGGGGCTTGGTTCCCGGTTTCTCAGACTTACATATTTTACCAACCGGGCACACAGCACAATGACTAATAATGACCATGACATAGGATGTATACTGCTTCCTGGAGAAGAGTACCTTATGAACTTAAGGTATTATCTTCACATTGTCACAGAAGGTACGCCTTTAAAAAACTATTTCATCTTTCCAGCATGCCAACAGCTTTTAGAAAATGTGACATGTGATAAGACCAGATGAACCTATGGTCATGCACTCACTTTCACACCTTCTTTACTGGAAAGCAAGTCTCTTTGTCTGAGGTGATATAAATATACCTAGTTGGTAGTTCAAACACTACATAAGCCCTTGTATAGTGGTGCTGACTGAGTCCCCAAAAACAGGAAAGGAAAATCCATACCTAACATGTGTTGATTCCAGATAAACTAAATTCCTTCCCCCTCCAGAATGGTTTCATCAAGGGATAGTAGCACAACGAGGGGCTCAGCATTGGTCTATATTTCTAGCAGTTTGGATGTTCGGCATTATGGTAGCTAAATCAGTCTTGGGTGATGTTATAGATTGAATGTATACTGTCTAAAATTTATCTTGAAATTTAATCCCCAATGCCACAGTATTAAGAGGTGGGGCTTTTGAAGGTAATTGAGCCATGAGGGCTTTGCCTTCATGAATAAAATTTGTAACCTTATAAAAAGGCAAGAGGTAGCTAACTAGTCACTTTTTGCTTCTGCCTTCCACCAGGGGGTTACACAGCATTCAAGGTGGCCATCTTAGAAGCAGACACCAGGCCCTTACCAGACATTAAACCTGACAGGACCTTGACTTTGAACTTCCCAGTACTAAAACTATGAAGAATACCTTGATGTTCTTTATAAATCACCCAGTCAGAGGTATTTTAGTATAGCAGCACAGACAAAAACAGATGAATTGGACATGGTTGGACATATGCACATGCCCCTATGCCTGCCACCATAGCTAACGTGTCCAAGAGCTCATGGAGTCAACACTGAGTTGAACAAAGATGATTTTGGCTGGGCATCATCTGATAGCGGATTCATTCTGTTTCCTTGGTTGCTTCATGCCTCTTTTTTTTTTTTTTGATGAATGCTCTCTTCTTGGCATGTGATACAAAGATAGTCATACTTCAGGCAGTTTCCCATAGCTCCATCCTGTTTGTCTTAGTGATTTTGGACTATTATAACAAAATACCACAAACTAAGTGGCTTATAAACAATCTATTTCTCAAAGTTCTGAAGGCTGAGAGGTTCAAGATCAATGATTCAGAAGATTTGGTATATGGTGAGGACATGCTTCTTGGTCCATAGGCAGATGCCTTCTTGCCATATTATCACATGGTAGAGCAGTTAGGGAGTTCTCAAGGGTCTCTTTTATATAGGCAGGAACCCCATTCATGAGGGCTCCATCTTTATGACATAATCACCCACCAAAGGCACTACCTCCTAATACCATTTGATTGGGGAAAAGGATTTCAACATTTGAATTTGTGGGGGATACAAACAGTCTATAGCACTATTTTAAAATATAAGCTTTATTATTATTCAGATATAGTGAGGCCAACATATCAATGAATGACTACCACTGAAAACATGTTATACTCACAAATTTCAACAGAAGGTGCCATGCCATGCCATGGGAGACTACAAAAGGAAGTACTGGGGTTAGTCAGATGGTAGAAGGAGGACAGAAACAGACAAGAGCTTTTATTGTGCTTTCCTTGTGAAGGAACATGTGAGACAGGATAAGCAGGTTTAGAATGGGCTATTTTGAATAATTTCAGCGGGCTCAGGGAGGTAGGAGCTGTTCCTTTTTGTTTGATAGCTGGCCCTGGAATGATTAGGGCAAAGGAATAGTGGCCCAGAGTGTAGGAGTATAAGATCTTGATAAAAGAGGTGACTGAATTATGGGCTCTGAATTAGTTGATTTTCATTTGAAAGATGCACTCTCAGGTGAGTTGTTTGCTATCTCTTGGAATTAGCTAACCCTAAGGGGGCAGTCCCTCCTGGGTCAGCACGCCCCCAAGATGTCAAAACATCTTGTCAAAACAAAATATGAGTCTTTGACAAAACATCTTCATCAAAATAAAAAATATGAATAGTAAAACATGATAAATATACATCTATATGCTTCCTCCCCATACCTCCTGGTCCATGATTTTCCAAACTTTATCCTTCCAGGACCCTAGAAAAAAACAGCCAAGCTATTTACCACTGCCAATAAATGGACATATATTTTTACTTCAAGCTACTTCTCTCCACAGAGAGTGGATGACCAGGTCAAAACACAGGACGTAAATTCTCATAGGGTTCTCTTTGTTAACATTCATACTTGCCACCACTTGCTCTTCTGATTAACTTGATGCCATCAATATAATGACTATCTATGAAATGTCCAGACGACCCAGACCTTTTCCAAATATGTCATGAAAAAGAGTAGGAGAGTTAACATCTCCCTGGAGCAAAAGCATAAATAAATATTTTTATCTGTCCTACATTAATTCAAACGGCTTCTGGTTTTTTTGTTTGTTTGTTTTTGTTTTTCTTGCTGTGAAAAGAATAGATTCACTAGATCAATCTACCTAAGGCTGTACTGATCTACTTTAGACGACATACCACACCTAATACAGCAACTTCAATGAAAGTTAAAATTTGCCTGTGTGTAGCCCATGTCCATGTCACTGATATTTACCAGGATCTATCTGTTTCTTAAGTACCAGACTAATGAATTAAATAAATATATGGAGACCACCATCCCTGAATCTACTGACATTCTTAAGGGTGGTACTCTTCTCTGAACTTTGTTTTAATGTATTATCTTGGCTGGGGTAGGGAAAGAAGGTGGAAAGTGGGAGTGGAGTCAGTTGTAGAGCTTCCACTTGACTCTCCTACTGTCTTAGTTCTCTCCACTCAGAAAAACAATGCAGATATTCTGCCAACCACTAAATGCGTCCATTCTAACTGTATATTGGGGGGCCCAGGAAATAACTACCAGATGGATTTGTGGACCCAGTGAGCTGAACCTGGGCCAGGATTCTAATTTTTAACCTAATACACATGTCTTCTTCTCTAACAGAGGAGTTTGGCAATTATTTTGGATCCCAGGTTATCAACCTTAACCTAAGCCCTGTGTCCAACAGTCTTCAAAATATCTGCATCTTCCCCTTACTTGTGTGAATGGCCATAGGTTGCTGGAGAGGGGATTATTACATACACCTGCCATGGTATTACAAGATACCTACTCATGAGGATACAGCCTTTCCTCAATCAGCAATTCAGGATGTAAAAATATGGGGAGGTCTGTAAGTTAAACAAGGGATCACAATGCTTTAATGAGGGAACCTTCCAATAAATCTTTGAGGTTTTTCTTTTTTTTTTTTTTTTGGTTGTATGAGTTTTACAAATTGAGCAGAACTCATTGGCTGTCCATTTATCTTACCCCTAGGAATATCATGCTGTATATCTCCATAGCTCTCTGCAGGGCAGTTCCCCTGGGCTTCCCTTTTGACTGTGCTACCAGTTATAATTACTGCATCTCTATTACTTTTGATGCTTAAATTTCCTGTCACCTCACCTTTCTTATTCTGGAGCCCATCATCCCCACTGCTATCAGAAACCTCTATACTGTAACACCACCTCATATGTTACTCCTGTCCTATAAAAAGCATCCATCGCTGAGCTATTTCGACATACTGGTGCCCCCTCATTAGAGCATTTCTCATCAGTTTACAGGTAGAGTTTCTTCCAGATTTCCCAGCAGTGTGCAGGGGTTTTCAAGCGTTACATGGTGCACCTCCACCAGCATGCTCACCACTCTCAACCTCTTGATCCCTTATTTTACTGCCTGCTACAGATAAGTTCCAGTGACTCCAGTTTATTTATTGAGGACTGTCATTTTGTTCAAGATTCCAAGGATGGTGCCATGTTATTACTGCTTTCTAAGGTCTTCAATAGGGTAATAAATCTTGCATTATGAGATAGTGTTCCCATATTAATAAACTTTCTCTTATCTAATATTATTCTCCACCTTCCCAACTTAATTCAGTACCATCAGAATCAAATCACTCACTGGTGGATGTTGGCTGCTCCTACAGCTCTTCTATTTAGTCTCAGCATTTCTTGGGCAGGACAATGTTGTGACTTTACCCTAGTTATTTTTCTGATGGCCAGAAGGGGATGTGGGATAGATCTTGAAAGCCTGTGCATTACTTTGTGAGGTAGAAGCCTCTGCATAGACTTAGAGCAGGGGAGGAATACTAGGCTATAACAGAAAAGAGTAGGCTGTTTCTACTGGCCTGTGTCCAAGGGAATCTGGAGATTCGAGGTTTTCAAGTACATTGACTCATATGTCTCATCACACATCTAAAGCTAAAATACCTTTGCAATCTAGACCCTGAGCATAGTAGTTTTGCCAGGGTTAAGGACCCAACATTCTCTGGAGCTTTTTCTGCCTTTATAAGTGGGTTCTGTGCCTAGTCCCCAGCTATTCTTTGACCTCTCACTGCTAGAAATAAAACTTTCTTTATATGCTTCTTAAGAGACCCTCTGAGACTTTCTCCTATCACCTTAAATTAGAGATTAATCAACTTTGGCCTTTCATTGCTTTTTTATTCCCCCAATAGTACCCAGCAAGAACCAGGAGATTACCTACTCCTTATACTATTACTTTATTCAAACTTCTTCAAATTTTCTAATTTCAAAAAAAAGATACCCTTTTATAATATATATTTAAATAGATACTTAACTTGGATAATAATGTTAAAACTAATGTGGTTTTCACTCTTCCTCCTTATAAATAACTCTGATGAGCTCAATTGTACATCTTTCTTTTTTCCCATCTACTTCTTTGAGTTAAACTCAAAGAGAAATTCTGTGGCACAGTGATTTATCAGTCTTGAAAACATTTGGTATATATTGTCAAATATGTTCCAGAAATGTTAGACCAGTTTACACTCCCACTAGCAATGAATGAGAGCACCTGTGTCCCTAGATATCTCAACTTTAGTAATATTCATTGTAAGTTTTGCTAATATGGTAAGATAAAAAGATATTTTTATTTTATTTTAAATATTTTGATGTGAATTTTAAATATATTAACAGCCTTATTATTTTTTTTTTCAATTTATCCATCTAAATTTTGTGAAAAGTTCAACAATAATGTTCAGAAGAACAAGGAAAAGCCTCTGGTGCAGTGTTTTGCAAACTGCTGTCTGAATATTCCTATGCTCTGATACTGAGAAAATTAGGAGTAGAAGGAAGGGAGTCATTTTGGGGAAGAAGCCATGCTATGGAGAACGGAAAGATAGCTAGCACTACTGGCGCGCGCGCGCACACACACACACACACACACACAAACACACTTGAAACACCTTGTTTCAAAAAGAGTATATTTTTTTCTGCTTTGCATAGATGTAGTCTCCTTAAGTTTTTATTTGAAGTAAAGGGTCAAATAAAGCAACTTCGAAGACCATTAATTACTGCCCAACCCCACAATGTTTTAGATGAAGAGGAAACTAAATCTCAGAAAAGCTCAGGGTCTCAGGGCATCCAAGTGAAGAGCAGCATCTAGGCTGGTACCATCAAAGGAGGTGCTCATCTCCACTCTGCTGTTTCAAGACTTTTTTTTTTTTTTTTTTTTTTAGTACTCAGCCAGAAAATAGTTCAAGTTTATTCCAGGGTGAAAAGTGCAAGAAAATTCCCCTTAACACCAATTACTTCCCTTGAGGGAGGGATACAACTCCTTCAATAAACCACTGGCCATCTCCAGCAGCTGGCATTCATGTTCTGAGGTCTCCAGATGCTAAGTAGTATCATACAGATTTCTATACAAACATATTATTTTAAATAAAAGATCAAAGATTAAATATACTGTTTCAGCTTTCTAGGTATTTTATACCGAGATTCACGTTTTCCCTATCTCTCCCACGTATTAGATTGATAATGTTTTCTAAACACTGGTTAGTACATATTTACCAAATCATAATTTATTGATTCACCTTGAATTTGAAAAACATCATCTTAGTTGTTCAGTCCCTGGACATTACCAAGAATGAAAATACATTTCTGTTTCAAGTTTTACATATTATAGCAATTGTTTTCAGTTCATTTACTTTTGCCCTAGAGCAGTTTGGGGAGAGTACAGTTTTAAATATCAAAAAGAGAATAACTAGAAATACTTAACCTGAAATTTAAACTTTACGACAACCAAAAAGGTTTGCACTCTAAAAATAACCGTAATTGTTTCTAGTTTTTCAACTTTTGCTATTGTTAACTCTTTATCTTCTCGTTCAATATTTTATATTCTATAATTTATACCTACCATTTATTGTGTAGCTTCTATGTGCTAAGAAACTTATCTGCATCACTTTATTTAATTCTCATAGTAACAAATATTTAGGTAGGACAGTGACTGTTATTACTTCCATTTAACTGATAGAGAAATGGAGCATTTAAGAGGTTAAGTTTCAAATTAGGCTTTAAATTATGGTTTATCTGTTTCTAGAGTTCAAGATTTTATCCAGTATATTTATGCTTACCGTAATATAAAACAAAACTTTATAGTCATTTGGATAGTTCTTTGGTAGAGCATTCATTTCTAAGTCCTGTCCAAGAAACCTAAGTTAAAATTTAAGACATTTAAATTTAAAATTTAAACATATAAATTATACAAATTTTATTAGACAGATAGTAAAATATGCTTTCAACTCATGGCTGAATCTTTCAAGTCTCAGAATACTGAATACATTGTATTACAGATTCAAGTAGTCATTTGTCACAAGCCTCTTCAATATTCAGAATTTCCTTGTGCATTTAAGTAAAACTGAAGAATCATAATAGTTTCACTAATAAAATTCTAAGCTTCTTGAAGGGTGAACTTTATCTAGCCAATATTATACATACTGATTTCTAAAATGTGGGCCTACATCTTTGAATTCAGAAAGATCAAAGACAAGTTTGCTAGATTTGTCTCTTCTCAGAAACTACATTCTAACTCTGCTCATTTATAGATCTGGAATTAATCTAGTAAATCTTTATTAGTATATGCATTATAGTAGTGCTAAAATAATTCTGAATAATCATTACGTGATGAAGATTCATTTGGGCCCAACAACTATGTTTTGATTATATTTTAGACTTAACAAGGGGAAAGTGAAGAGTGTTGACAAGATTGCTACTATCACTCATAGAGAAAAACATTTATCTAGACTTTAGTTTCACATGTTATATCTGACAACACTAGGACGTAAAATAGTGAAGTATTCTATTTGCACTACATTTTAACATGATTGGGAAAGAATTTGAACTCATCTTCCAATATATCCTACTAACAAAATTTTTTTGAGATGATGAATAGATTTGTTCTTATAACCAGTGTGGAAAGTTAACTCTAAGGGGCTAAACAAATTCCCTTAAAGTCAACACACAACACAGGACAGGATATAAAAAGTAATGTGAGATATTTTAGCATGCCATTAAAAATTGTGTTAGCCCCACTGTTGTGTTAAATACTCTTTCCAATACTGGTTTGCATCTCCTTGTTTCTATCCAGCTATTGACTAGCATGGTTTATGCTGAACTGATGCATTAAATGCTTTGAGAGACGGATCGAATTGATACAGCTCACTTTTTGATGCCAAGGTTGTAACTCTCCACCAAGTGTGACTTGTGCTGACATCATAACAAGTGGGTAAAAGAGTTACTGACAGTTCCATGGAGAATGGAAGCCCATGAACTGCTCCTGTGGCCACCAGAACAGTCCTGAATTCAGCTATCTTACGGCTTAGTGTCTGCTCTTTTTAGACGTTTTTCAGATTTCACTTTAAATTTACAATAAAGCTCAGATTTTATTATTTGAGCTAGTTTGAGTAGCTTCTGTTCTTCATAAACAAAGAGCATGTTTCAGAACAGAGTATAACACTCTTGCCAGAAATTTTCACTTTCACTTTTTAAATCTTGAAATGTATAATGTAACTAATAGACATTTTTACAGCCTTAAAAATTATTTTTTGGAGAAAGTTTGAAATTAAAATATGGCCCACTTTCCTGAAAATAGGCAGTAATATCAGCATATAGAAAATGAACAAATAAGGATACTAATTAGAATTAGGAAGTAGAAAAAAAGAAGAAAGAGAAGAGAGAACAACTTTTGCCTTTGTTTTGTTTTCCCAGAGATTTAAGTGTTGGCAGGAAAGTTGCTTTAAATTTAAATATGATAGTAGGTTGGTACAAAAGTAATTGTGGTTTCTGTTGCCATCCAAAGTTAATGCTGTTTAATTTTTTCCATTATTTTTAATGGCAAAAAAAAAATGCAATTATTTTGTACCAACATAATACTACATGGTAGTTGAGTATCTTTGTAGCTAGACTGTTGTGATTTAAATTATAGCTTGCTAAATTTAGCTGAATGACTTAGGAACAACTGTTTGGAAAAACCCAGGAACAACTGTACCTCTTTGTGACTTAATTTCTTATCCCTTAAATCAGTAGAATAATAGAGTTTTAACTAATTATCTTAGGTTCTATAAAATAGATTAAAATCATTTTGTGTATTCCTAGGAATTAGACAAATATTTGACATTTATTATATCCTTCTATTGGAAAAGGAGAGGATGATAAACCTAAATAACTTTGTGATCTGGCTAGGATATTGGAGGACAAGAAGACTGAAGTTTCTTGCTCAGTTGCCCAAGACATACCAGTATACATGCTTCACAGCAGACTGTGGGAACCACATTAGTCCTAGACCATAACACAGATGTTATTCCTCCATCAGAAGATCTTACAATCTGAAACTCTTTATCGCTTTATTATCTTTCCAATGAGGAACAGCTACTAAAGTGTCCAATATGCTCTGGGATTTAATAGCACCCGGGCAAAAAGTATGTGCAATGATTCATGACATGTAGCAATTTGATCTTGGTGCCAAGATCTCCTTATGATTGGTGCTATAAATCTATAATCAAAAATTGTCCAGCTCCCTTACCATGGCTTCATGGCTTATAGGGTCCTAAGCTCTGAATCCTTGCCTGAGGAACTACTCACCATCTTTATGGGTAAATAAGTGACTCATGGTTCTTTCTTCGCTGCCTAGTTTCAATCTTATTACTTCGATAATGTAAGGGAGGTACGTGATGTACTCCAAATCAAGACTGGTTTGAAACATCCTGAGTTTATTGTCTATATTTCAGCTATTCCTCTGTCAGATTAGCTTTGTTGCCTAATCTTTTAATAAGATTTGGTCCTGGACTCTTGGATCCTGCCACCCACAGTCCTGGTATTATTGTACCCAACACTTGCATCTTTGAGAACAATAGAATAGGTGGATATCATGACAGGAATAAAAACTACTATATGCAGAGTGAATACAATGTTTCAGAAGTACACTAAACACTACAAACGTGTGTGTGTGTTTAATCCTTATGAAAAACTAAATTAGGATTATTCGCCCCATCTTACAGATAAAAAACCTGAAACTCAGAAATTACATAGAACTTACCAGAAACAAAAGCACGTAATCAGTACACAGTGAAATTTCTGGCCCCTCCTCATTACTGAACAGAGCAGAATCACATCTGTGACAGCACCGTTAGTAATTAGATGCTGCCTTCATCTTTGGCTTGCTTTCTTTCACTTCTTTGTGGGGAGAACTGCTTATGTGATTTATTTGTTTGTTGTTGTTGTTTCTAAATAAATCTCAACTATTAAAATTAATCAGAGTTTCCTGGAATCAACCACTCACTGTGACCCATGTTACACACATACACACACACACACACACACACACACGTATATATATACACTTCTTGACTTTCAGTTTAACCAGGAGATGAACTGTATAATGGTCAATACACAGTTTTTGCAGCTGGACAAAAGTAGATTTAAGTTCTGGCACCAGCACCAACTAGTGTATAACTTGGGTCTAATTACTTAACATCTAATGTGGTCTTTGTGTACCCTAAAATCTCATCTTGAATTATAATACTCATAATCCCCACGTGTCAAGGGAGACACCAGGTAGAGTTAATTGAATCATAGAGGCAGTCCCCCACCCCCATGCTGTCCTGGTGATAGTGAGTTCTCATGAGATCTTATGGTTTTACAAGGGGCTCTTCCCCCTTTGCTTTGCATTTCTCCTTCTTGCCACGTTGTGAAGGCCTTACTTCCCCTTCGCCTTCTGCCATGATCATAAGTTTTCCGAGGCCTCCCTGCAGTCATGGTAAACTGTGAGTCATTTAAACCTCCTTCCTTTATAAATTACCCAGTCTTGGGCAATTCTTTATAGCAGTGTGAAAACAGACTAATACAATATCTCTATACAAGACTGTAAATGGAAAGCTCTCAACAAGACTTGTGAATCAATGAAGAGTAAGTGTTCAGTAAACACTTAGTTGTGCTACTATTTCATAATTACCCATTATTATCATGTTCTTCTAATACACCTACCCAATTCTGTGTTCTGAAATGGGGTCAAGCAGAATGTAGGGCAAATAAAAGTTAAGTAAGTAACATAAAAACCCAAGACTTGAAACAATAGTTCTTTCTTTTCTTTTTGGTCCTAAGAATCCTGTTCTTACCTGCCTTTCAAGAGAAGAAAACATACTGGAATGAAAGGTTTAAAGCTTGAAAAAGAGGGAAACATGGTTGCACTCTAACTCTTCCAAGAAAATTCAGTTGATCTATTATAGCAAGTAGTCACTTTGTAACTAGGGAAGAGATCATGGTTAACGGGCTTTTAATACAGACGTTACATGAAACCTCTGTATTGTTTGTTGTATTGTCAGATTAATGAACGAAAGGTGAACCAGAGTTTACCAATAAAATGCAGAACCTTCTCCCCTGAATCACTGACTCAGGCCTGGCTATACTGTCATAATATTTCATACCATAATAATTTTAACCGCAGTACTGTGGACACTTTGTACTATATGATTTTCAGACAAACATTGGTCCTAAAAATTCTTTTAAAATATTGAGTGTATGTTTTCTCAATGGCTAACTGCCAAACTCAGAATAAGCTTCTTAAATAGTTTTAGCCTTATATTTGGTAATCTATAAAATGAATCTCTTTCTTATATTGACTTCCTATAGCGTTACCAGTGAGCATTGGATACAAAAAAAATGATTATCAATTTTAATTGTCAACCAGTTGACATTGTCCTAGTATTCTATCATCTGAAGCAGATAGTGTGGTATCTCTGGCTTCCATTTTTTCATCCAAAAAACAAAAATCTTAATGGTATCTGTTGTATGATTTTACAGTTAGCAAATAGCTCTCCCATACCTTATATCATTTCATATAACAGCCTCTTTCTCACCTACTTCCTTTGGTTGCTGTGTATATAATAATAGTTAATAGGCATGAAAAGCTTTTGAAATGTTAAAGAGACAAGTCAAATGCATGTAATAATAATGGTTTCACAATATAATTAGAAAGCACTACAGAGAGAATCCAAGTTACCAATGTTTAATCAGACAATATTCTTAAACTGTTAACACAAACCTCCACTGGAAATTTTAGCTAGGGAGAAATTAATTTGTACTGCTGAATTCATCAGCAAGCAAGCCAGACAGCTTTCTGTAAGCCAAAGGCAGAGCAGCCAATGGTGGAGAGTCTTGTCAGCTCCATGCCCAATGCAGCCTCTGATTGGCTCATTCTGAACAAGAACAGTTTGTAGCTGTTACTCCAAGGAACACATACAATGCAGAACTGCTTTTCCTTTTACACTTCCCACTGGTGTAGTAAATAGCAACTTTTGCCAACCATTCATAAAACCCTTTGCCACACACATCTAAAGTGTTTATTTTGAAATATACTAAGAAATATGTAATCTTTACAACGGTTCAAAGTTTTTCAAATCTCGTTTTTCTCTCTAATCTTATGATTTAAAGGCACTTACACAGGTGAAAAGACACTTGAAAAGCAAAAAGTTACGAACAGTTTCTTTAAAATATGGCATAAAAATAAAATTTGAAAAGTCTAACTCAGGAACGCAGCAATCTATTTTGCTTTAATTTGAAAACCTGTAAATCTAAAAAATAAAAAATAAAAAAAAAGCATAGTGAAACAGTCTTAAGTTGTCAATGCCATTTTTGACAGGCATTTAATGAGTTACTGCCCTACTTTCTATTTATTGTCCGTTTTAATATCTTTTTAAATTAATAAATGCAAATCATTACAATGAAGAAATCTATAGACAAGAATACGAACCATTTTTTCTCCATTTTGAAAATGTATGACTGTACTATTAAAATTTAATAATATGTAATAATTTTTAAAATGTAATTTAGCATTTTACCTAATTAGACAACAGACTCTCACTGTTGAAAACTTAAAAACTATATTGTCAACTCATAAGAACTCTCAATAGAATGCCTCAGTTGGTGAATAGGAATTTGTTGAAAACTTTTTAAATGTTTGTTAAAGTCACTTTGGGACTTTTAATGTAAATGTAATATACAGCTATAGCAGTAAAAATGTGTGAAAAAAGTATTCTCTGCAGATCAAAGCAGGTAAATCCAGCCCTCTGCTTTGCCTGCCCTTCTCCAGCAGTTTCCATTTCTGAAAGCTTACATATAATGAGTGCTAACAGCAGTTAGTTATCTTCATGTGTAGAGACACAGGATCTATTCTACATCCATAGGAGAAACAGATACATTTAATTCTCAGCATTATGCTAGCCTGTATAAAATAAGGGTGCTCTTACAAATGTATAACAGATTTAAGCATTATAAAACTCTTCATTTATTTATTTGTTGCCTAAAATGTTTTGTATTTTTCTTTCTTAAATTTCAACGGATAAAGAAAATAAGAGACTGTTTAAAAGTCTAACAACACAGTTGAGTATAAAAGATTGATTTTCTGTGTTTGGAAATGGTGCTAAGATAAACTCATAGAAAGTAATAAAAGCTGATTTTAACTGCTTAATTGTTATATTCCAAAATGGGGAAGACACAAAGAACATGGATCTTTAATTATAAATTCATGATTCCTTAGGAAAACTTAAAACATTCTCCTCTTATTTCATACACATTTTTCAAGTATTTCAACCAGCACTATAACTTCAACCAACATCTTGTACTCCACTCAAACTATTTTACTCATTTCAAGACTTATCAAACTCTTCCTGTTAGATGTCCCATTATATCTAAAACTCATTATTAATCTACTAAAATTCTTATCTCCATAAATGCAACCTCCTCCTACCCAAACCAGAAGTCTTGAAGTTAATCTAAAGTTTTCTTTTTCCATTTCTTGGTATGACCAGTAAAGCCATGTTGATTTAGTATGGCGATTCCTCAAACAATTAAAAATAGAATTACCACATTATCCAACAATGCCAACTTCTGGGTATACCTTGAAATAAATTGAAGTCAGTATGTTGAAAAGATATCTGCACTCTCACGTTTATTGCAGCATTATTCACAATAGTCAAGATATGGAAACAAACAAAGTGTCCATCAATAGATAAATGGATTTCTTGAATGTGGTATATATACACAATAAAATACTATTCATTCTTTAGAATGAATCCAATTCTATTTTTACAAACAACATAGATGAGTCTAGAGGACATTGTGCTATGTGAGATGAACCAGGCACAGAAAGACAAATATCACATTATATCATGTATATGGAATCTAACACAGCCAAACTCATAGAAATAGAGAGTAGAATGGTGATTACCAGAGGCTGGAAAGTGGGGTAGTGTGAACAGGGAAAGGGGAAATGTTTGCCAAAGGGTACAAAATTACAGTTAGGAGAAATAAGTTCTGGTGATCTCTAGCACAGTTAAGTGACTATAGTTAATAATCATGCATTGTATATTTCCAAATTGCTAAAAGGGCAGATTTTAAATGTTCTCATCCCCAAGTAATGATAAGTAGGTGAGATGATGAATATGTTAATTAGAACTGATTTGCTCATTCCACAATTTATATGTGTATTAAAACATCATGTTGTGTCCCATAAATATATACAATTATTTTAAAATATTTGTCAGTTTTAAATAAAAATTAAAATTTAAAAAAAGATGCTTATCTGTTGATTTTAGAGATTTAAAACTCAGGAAAAAAAATGCTTGGCTTTAGATAAAAAGGGGTCATCTCTCTATAACAGGAGGAGAAAAGGAAGAAAGGCAGATCATAGATTCAGGATAAAAAGGAAAAGCTGAAGAAATATCTATCAGATGGCTTTGCTATTCCTTGTGAAGTCTTGTGCTCAACGTGGGGATTGCGGTAAGGGAGGAAAGAGTTCGAAGACAGTAAGAAATGTTTGAAGTTGCTGTTGCAGGAATGGGAGAGGAAGTCAAGAAGGGAATCTTAGAAATTTTGCCTCTTGGTACTGTTACTTCATTGAGACTTAGCCCATGAATTTTAAAGAGCCAATCTGGGATACTATGTAATTCTAGTAGTACTTTTCAAGTTTAAATTTGGGCAAGAGGAAGATACTCGAGTTGATCTAGAATTGTGATTTTTCCAGGTAGGTGTCACAAAAGGTAAGTGGGGCAAAAATGCTGAAATTGACAATAGGAGTAGAGTTCCAGCCCTCAAGGAAGGCACTGGGATTTTGTTGTTTTTGTTGTTGTTTGAGGGAATAAATGAAAAATGGTACAGATGGGGCTTTGAGAGTTAGCATACTAGTTACTGTCCAGTCTTCAACATGTATTATTTCATTCGTGAGCCACAATAAATCTATATTGTAGACACTAAAATTATTTCTACTTTACAAATTAAAGGTGGAAGACCTCAGAGAAGAGGAGTTACATATCTACCATCATACAACTAGGACTCAGTGGACCTAAGACTCAACCAAGATCAAAAGTAAGGTCTAAGAGACCCAAAGCTCATTTACTAAACTTACGCTTCAATGAAAGTAATGAGTAGCAAGATCCTTTCCCTTTAAAATTCCATCTTCAGAAAATGTACAATTAACTTGAAGATACAAAGCAGAATTAGAATGACTAAAATTCATAGATCAAGATTGAGGACACTATTAATTCCAAATGGGATTTTGTCAAACAATAATATTTGGAAGCTATGTAAAACTTTAGAGGATCCAAAGAAGTTTCATAAATTTTATCTCAATAATCAAAACAATTGTATGAACTAGATATTTTGTCATTTCTATTTTATGGGTTCCAAGAGTTAAGGGATTTATACAACTTACTAACCAGAGTTTTGCCTTTTGGTTTTTGTTTGTAGAAGCCCCTAGAAAACTCAAAGTGATAATAAATATGTTCTTAGCTAATTTTTGCTTCATATATGAGTTTATTACAGTGAAAAGGTAGAGTAAACTTTAATAGTTTTTTAACTATTTTGTTTTTGAGACTGTCATGAGAATATATCTAGCATTAGAATTAATTTATTTCGAACTCTTGGAGAGAAAGTCTGCTTACTTCATATAAATCAGATGGGGTTTACATTGCAAAATAGTCCAAAATCTCTCATGTGGAGATTTGACTACTTTTCATTCTTTTCTCTGTAGAGGTCACAACTTAAAATTCTTGCAGATTGTCTTAATTCTGAAAGCATGTGACAGAAGTTCGCCCAATCCTCTCAGACTTTGGACTCTTCTGTTGCCTTTTGCCTGAGCAAATAGAAAAATACATAAGTAAGTAAATAGTGAAAAATAAATTTAAAAGTGCTGGTCTATGAAAAAAAGTATAGAGCATAAAATAAACTGATAAAAAAAGATCTAGAAAGAAAAACAAGACAGCTGCCTGAGTGACCAGCATGTTTGACTTTCTTCTACATACTTTGGCTTTATTTACTATCTCTTTTCTTCCTTTCCCCTAGAAGGTCTTCTCTTGTCATACTCTCTACCTCCTAGAGGAACATATCTGGCTTCACTAAACCAATAGGCCTAGGCAGATTATTGTAATTCTCTGTACCATTCCTTAGTGCTGACACTTGTGACATAGTGACATAAGTTACTCTCTCAGTGCCACTGAAATGGTTTAAGCAGGTATCTAAAAGAGGTCTGGTTTTATAATTCAATTTATAAGACCAATACTATCTAAGAAAAACCCAATAATAGTATGTTATTCTGAAATAGAAATTTGTTGAGCTTTGGAAAAAAGCAAAGATAAAACATCTGAAAAAAAAAATTGTGATAAATAGTTCATTTCTTTGTGTTATTACCCAAAAGAGAAACAGAAATTATGTCAAATGAGAAAAATAGGAGCTTGACAAATAATAACAAAAATCTACAGTGTTAAAAATCTATTATTGATCATGCTGACTCCTGTATTGCATCTACATAATTTGAGGGTAAAAGTGTGGTATTTATTTAAATAAAAAAGGCTGTTGGTTTCTACATATTCTATGACTTTATTTAATAGTGTTTGGTGAGAAGAACAAGAAGAAAATTAGTAGTAGTAGTAATAGTAGGAGTAAGAGGGAAAGGAGACAATGCAAAGAAGCAGAAGAAAATCATTACATAATTTTCACTTTTTTCAGTGATTTGTTTATTCATTTACAGTCATGTGCCACTTAACAATGGGCATACATTATGAAAAATGTGTCATTGGGTGATTTCATCATTATACAAACATCAGGGTGTACTTACACAAACCTAGATGATATAGCCTTCCTACACACCTAGACTATATGGTATAGCCTATTGTTCTTGTGGAATATGTTACTACACTGAACATTTAGGCAGTTGTAACACAATAGTAGGTATTCGTGCATCTACACATATCCAGCCATATAAAATGTACAGTAAAAATATAGTATTATTTTATGGAACCATTATGCAGTCCATTGTTGCCTGAAATATCGTCATGCAGTGCATGACTGTATTTAATTAATTATATATTTACTTATTTATTTATTGAATAGGGGTATTGATTCCCAGAGGGAGAAAGAACACATTCTGACTTACATACACATGGCTGGGGAAAAAAAAGTTAAATGACATCACTACAATGTATATCTATCAACCAGCAGTCAAAACCATCTCCATGATTGAAGGTACATTTTAGTGACCATATAAGCACATGTAGGCTATCTATCCAATGGTAGCTCTCAGTGGTTTTGATAATGCAAACAGGCAGTGTTTTCTGCTAAAGATAAGTGGTTTTCTTTTATAGAGAGATGCTAAAATCTGTAACATTAAAGTTTATTTCTATTTCGATGAAAGATTCTTCATAACAAAACTATTTTTGTCTCACTATAGAAATTCGTGCTCTGGTGATCAACTTACAGAAGATACTCTGAGGGATAAATCAATGCAATCAAGTATTTATATCTATACTCATGTATTTTATTCCTAAGTGACTGATCTTTGTACGATGCAAGTTCAAGGAAGTAGACAAGAAGAACGAATACTTGATATTTCATAGTTTAGAACTTGATTTGAAATTGATTTTCAGATACCCTTTAATTTAAAACATCCCAATCAACTTTGACAAAAATCCCACTAAAATTATCGTTTGTTCTTCAAAGGGCATAATGTTTATCTACCAGCTCCATGATCCAGGAACCCTTCAAGGAGCAAAGGAATAGAAAATGAATATTGAAGCAGCATACCACTTTTTCTTCTACTTTATTCAAACAACTAAATTTTTGAAACAAGTTCTTCTAGGACACCTGAGGATCCTTTAATCAAAAATTATATATTGCACCAGTCTCAGTACTAGACAAATTTAAAAAAAAATTTCTATACTTAAGAAACTCTTGTTTTGGTGCAACATGAGCAGACTTATTAGTATAACCAAAGAACAGAACAGGAAGGCAGAGAAAATAACAGAAAAACCTTGAGGGAAGTAGGCTTTGAGCTAACTCTTAAATAGTAACTTTTCACTGGAATATAATAGTGGACAAATAAAGTCATTCAAATCACATAAATGAGAGCATCTTTTAAAAGATGTTTAGCAGTCTACTGATTTTATTGGGTCAGAGTACACATTGTTGAAAGGGGACTGTGAAAGATAATCTGGAAAGGGGAAAGAAAGACCTTCTATGAAATGTCAAATAGCTTTAGATTTCAACCTATGGGCAATCGAGATGCCATCAGATTGACCCTTAAGATCCTTTAACAATCATGTGATAGGTAGACCAGAGGCAAACAAGGATAGAGACAGAAAAAAAAAAAAAAACCAAAAAAGGAAATTTCAGATTGTGACTAAAGATGCAGATCAAAAAGAAGGCAGCAGCAGTGTGTTTGGAAAGTAGGTGACAAATATTAAATATACTAAACAAACAAGTATTAGGATTTCGTTACTGATTGGTTTGGGGGGGTGAGTGGCAACACTAACAGGAAGAAGTTGAATCCCTGAATAGACCAAGAGCAGGCTCTGAAATTGAGGCAACAATTAATAGCCTATCAACCAAAAAAAGTACAAGACCAGACGGATTCACAGTCGAATTCTACCAGAGGTACAAGGAGGAGCTGGTACCATTCCTTCTGAAACTATTCCAATCAATAGAAAAAGAGGGAATCCTCCCTAACTCATTTTATGAG
>NW_012107631.1:268701-269738 GCF_000951045.1 Mandrillus leucophaeus
AGCACACCAACATGGCACATGTATACATATGTAACAAATCTGCATGCTGTGCACATGTACCCTAGAACTTAAAGTATAATAATAATAAAAAAAAAAGAACCTAGAATGATTCCAATATTTCTAACCTGAGCCACTAGTTCAAGGATAATTTTAACCACTATGAAGGAAGAAAAAAAATAATGAATACATTTGTAAAGAAGCTAGGAAATTATGATTATTAGACTTAGGATATTTCAAGGTTGAGGTGCCAATAGAATCAAAGTATAAATGCCCAAAAAGCATTCATATATGAGTTGGAAGTAAGAAGAAGGACTCTGGACATAGAGATTACAGAGTTACATACAAGAGGATGGTTATTTACCATACAGTTTTATATGGAGTCCAGGAAGAGAATGAAGAAAATGATATAATGATTGAATTTTTGAGAAATAATAAAGTATTTTAGTCAACAAGAAAAGATCAATTCAAGCAAAACAAAATGGAAAGAAAGATCTAGGCCTTAGAGAAAGGAGAGGTTTGACTCTAGATGGAAGGATTTTCATTTATTAGAACAAGATTTTCATCTTAACCTGAAATACAAGAAAGATGATTATGGATGATTATAGACATAGTGATGGGACATTGAAGGAGGAAGGATGGCCTGTTTTGTTTTGGTTTTTCATGTATTGAAAGGGATCAGATATTTTTCTGAAAGTTACAAAATATGCATTGGAATATTAGGTTGTTAATGCTGCAGAGAGTTGAAATAATTCCTGTAGAGAGAGTGAGAAAGCTTACCAATGAGGTGAAGTAACTCACTCTATGGAAGTAGAAGTTCAGCTTATGTTCAGAAAATATGTGATTGTGTGACTTTCTTCCTAAAGGCAAAAGCAGATGGTTACCTTGATGCAGAAAATGATTATAAGGAAGTTAAAGATCCTGTCAAGAAACCGTTGAATAAGAAGTAAGGAAAGGATCCAGTTTCAGCTTTCTACTTATGGCTAGCCAATTTTCCCAGCACCATTTATTAAATAGGGAATCCTTTCCTCATTTCTTGT
>NW_012107631.1:274473-291127 GCF_000951045.1 Mandrillus leucophaeus
GAGGGGGGAGGGAGGAGGGATTGCATTGGGAGTTATACCTGATGTAAAGGACGAGTTGATGGGTGCTGACGAGTTGATGGGTGCTGACGAGGTGATGGGTGCAGCACGACAACATGGCACAAGTATACATATGTAACAAACCTGCACGTTATGCACATGTACCCTACAACTTAAAGTATAATAATAAAAAAAAAAAAAAAAAAAAGAAAGAAAAGAAACCGTTGAAGTACTGGTTCATGAAGTCTAAGCTGGTTTGGAAAAGATACGTGAAAATACAATGAACAAAAATAAAAAACGTGATCAATGATCTTGTTGTCTTGCTGAGGCCACAAAGCAAGTTTTAAGAAAAGAAGGAGATTGGAAGATAGGTTAAAACTGGGTTTTTAGGCTGGGTGCAGTGGCTCATGCCTTTAATCTCAGCACTTTGGGAGGCGGAGGCGGGCGGATCACGAGGTCAGTAGTTAGATACCAGCGTCGCCAACATAGTGAAACCCCGTCTCTACTAAAAATACAAAAATTAGCTGGGCATGGTGGGGCACGCCTGTAGTCCCAGCTACTCAGGAAGCTAAGGCAGGAGAATCGCTTGAAACCGGAGGTGGAGGTTGTGGTGAGCTGAGATCACGCCAGTGCACTGCAGCCTGTGCAACAGAGCGAGATTCTGTTTCAAAAAACAAACAAACAAAAGACAACAACAACACTACCGTCAAAAAAGAAAAAAACAAAAAAACAAAAAAAAATATGTGTTTAGAAGTGTGTTAGGTTCGTTTTGTTTAGAAGTAAATAGTAAAAGTATTTTAAAGTTTAAAATGTCTGTGAATCTTCAACTGGCTCACTATCTTCTTTCATTCCCAGTTTCTGCCATTTTTCTAGATAATTTTACTATTTATATGGACAACCACCCATATACATCTATCTTCAATTTTTTTGACTTTCCTATCTTCATTAAGATTCATTTCCTTTAATAACCCTAATCTCACATGAAATTAAGATGTGTATTAATAACTGAAATACAAATGAAGATTACTGAAGATAGGCCTATTAAAATGGTCACATTTTGGGGATACTTTCTCAAGTCAGCTTCTATCTTGTGAGAATCCCAAGCAACATGAAGACTCTATGTTTAGATGCTCCAAGTGACAATTAGCATCAATTCTCATTTATGAGAGTCGGCCATCTTATATGTCCAGCCCCGTCAATTCTTCAGGTGATGGCAGATCTAGTTGACATCTGCCTGCAACTTCATGAGACTTTAAGAAAGAATCACCCGTCTCAGCCCAGGCAACCCACGTAAGCATGAGAGAAATTAGTTGTTATTTTAATATATTAAATTTTATGGTGGTTCATTATGCAGCAGTTGGAACAATCTATGTCATGTTTAATTTCTGCTTTTACTGAATAAATTTTTAGTGATCAATATCAAGATTCTACTACAGTGAATGGTTTCTACTATAATAAATGGTCTTCTGTGTAATTATTTATAGAAAGATTTAAACTTCAAGCAGTATTTCTCTAAATTAAACACCATAATTCTTAAGTCCTAAAATGGATATAAAATAAGCCAGGAGAAAAATGTGAAGAAAACTACTGGTTATTCAGAATCAATGCTTTAAAAAATCTTTATACATATCATTAGATTATAATAAATTGGGAAGGATCTTTTAGTATTTGCCTAGCATAACATATTGTTCCTTTGGAAATGGAATATTTAATTAGTGTGAATCTCACTGTATTATTGCCCCAGTCATAGTAGGTAGCCATGCTAAAATGAAATATTCGTATTTAAATTCACTTGTCAGCACTACAATTATTACAGTTTCAAAGAAGTTAGATTCATATGATAATACTTAAGTATCCTATCAACTCTATTATTTTTCTAATTCAAATGAAATCTTAAATCCTCAACAACAAAAATGATGACAATGACTATGTTTTCATTATTAGGAAACAACTATCCATAAAAGTACATTTTTCATTTAAAGGAAAGACAAACTAGCATTTCATGTACAAATGTTAGGTTAGTCTGTAACGGTTATATTTCTACAAAAATTAAGAATAATATTTGGGTTAATTAATCCTAATATTGAAATCATTGGTACTCGTGAGAAAAATGACACTTGGAACTCATTGTTGGAAGGTGTTGATAGCTCACTGATGACTAGAGTTTTGCTAGAAAGCCCAAAATTCACACGAACAAGATCAAACATCTCAGGATCTTTCTTCAAAAAATAGTTCTGAGAAACTGCATCCATAGGCCTATTAGCTGTGCTACATCAAATGTGTCCTCACATTAGTACCATAATCTGTTAACATTATGAAAGTGATAGAGAATGAGATTAATAAAAATTTCCCATTTTCTCAATAAAAAAATAGATTTTATCTTTTTGTTGTTGTTGTTTAAATATCAATGGACTGAGTACCTAAGAGAACTTTCATTTGATTTTAGTGGCAGGGTTTTTTTTTTATATAAATATTTCACATAACGACTATTTCACATTTGTGAAGAAATAGCTGAAGTGTAAGTACACAAAATTACTCACAAAATGTGAATTCCAGAACTGTAATTATTATTATCCCAAATGATGTGTATTCAAAGTAAAATTTCAACAGCACACAAATAACTCAAATTACTGAAAACCGTTATATGGTAGATTGATTTCACTGAAATTTTTATGATGTTGATTTTTCATTTCTTTCTCTTTTTTTTAATCCGGCTGTGCTGATTAATTCCTGTTGCATCAAAAGGGACATCATTTTGACTTAACCCAAAATTATATGACAGCATCAGGACATTATTATTCAACATGTGTGTAATAAATTGATCAACACCTTATGCTTACCACAAAAAAGAAACAAACAAAAAAAAGCACAGAGGTTGGATTTAACTATCTTTCAAAGTTGCTTTTTTTCATACCAAAAGATACTGAGCAATTTTTCTGGTGATTTCTAAAAGAAGGTATTGGTTTAATGTATTTTTCTGCTGGACTTTTAGGCAAATGCTATAAAATATTTGGTATATAGTTCAAACAAATCATTTATATTTCTCCAGTTATGCTATATTTCAAAACTAGGACACAATTGTCTATATGCTTTCTCTAATAGCAGGTCATTGTAGCTATGCTACTTCTGCATTCATTTCAGATAAAACCCTTATATAGTTGAAGACTTCACAGTAGTGGCTAAGCTGGACGACTTTGCCATAAATCTAGGAAAACTAAAAGTACAAAATAAAAAACCCAGATATAAGCAAATGGAAAGTATAAATGAACTATATATATATGTATTGCAGGGAAAAAATATTTAAATGTATAAAGTAATACACAACACATAAGGAAGACACTAGGTAAATATGTCCACAACCAGATTAAAAATACAACTCCAGAGTACAGAGTAAGTAAAAAATAAAAAAGTAGAAACTCAGAAGTAAGAGAATAATCAGAACGTGATGGCCAAGAATAGTATGACTAGAATATAGGATGTTATGAGAAAACTGAAAATTGAAAGAAAATAAATCATTTCAGAAATAAAGACACACCTAAGAAGAACACACAAGTTACTAGAAAAGTAAAGGAAAGAAAAATAAGACAGTAGAGACTAGGAAACTAAAAACCATGTACATTTTTAAAACTCAAAAAATGACAAACGTAGAGGCCATGCAAAAAATAGTCAATATAATTCTTCTTATAGAGATCATTCACCTCTTTGGTTAGATGTATTACTAGATATTTCAATTTTTTGTGGCTATTTTAAAGAACTGTGTTCTTAATTTGGCTCAATTATATTGATATATAGAAATGCTATTGATTTTCACACATTTTTTTTATACTGAAACTTTATTGAAGTCATTTAACAGTTACAGGAGAATTTTGTTACAGTCTTTATGGTATAGAATCATATAATCAGTTAAGAGAGATATTTTGCTAACTTCTTTTCCAGTTTGGATGATTTTTATTTCTTTGTTTTGCCTAATTGCTCTAGCTAGGAATTGCAGTACTATGTTGGAAAAGAGTGGTAAGAGTGGACATTCTTATCTTGAGTTCTCAAGGGGAATAGTCGCAGCTTTTGTCTGTTCAGTATGATGTTGGCTGTTTGTTTAATATACATGCCTTTTATTATGTTGAGATATGTTTCTTCAATTCCTAGTCTGGTGAGGGTTTTTAATCATGAAATGGTGTCAAATTTTATCAAAAGCTTTTTCTGTGTTTATTTAGAGATGATCAAATGTTTTTGTTTTTAATTCTGTTTATATGGCAAATAACATTTATTGATTTGTGTATGTTGAACCATCCTTGCATTGCATGATCAATGCACCACTGATCATGGTGAATTAACTTTTTGATGTGCTGCCGGACTTGGTTTTCTAGTATATCCTTGAGGACTTTTGTGTCTATATTCATCAAGGATATTGGCCTGAAGTTTTCTTTTGTCATTGTTTCTCTGCCAGATTTTGATATCAGAATGATGCAGGCTTTGTAGAATGAGTTAGAGAGATGTCCCTCCTCCTCGATTTTTTGGAATAGTTTCAACAGAATTGGTACCAGTTCTTCCTTGTACATATGGTAGAATTCAGCTGTGAATCCAGGTTTTCCAGGATATATTTTGGTTGGTAGTTTTTTGTTTTTTGCTTTTTGTTTTGAGACAGAGTCTTGTTATGTTGCTGAGGCTGGTATCAAACTGCTGGGCTTAACTGATCCTCTGCCTCTGCCTCTCACAGTGCTAGGATTACAGGTGTGAGCCACCACACACGGGCTGGTAGGTAGGATTTTGATTACTGATTCCATTTCAGAACTCATTATTGGTCTATTCAGGGTTTTACTTCCTTCCTGGTTCAATCTTGGGAAGTTCTGTGTTTCTAGGAATTTATCCATTTTCTCCAGATTTTCTAATTTGTGTGCATGAAAGTATTCATAATAGTCTCTGAGGATCTTTTATATTTCTGTAAGATTGGTTGTAATATCATCTTTGTCATTTCTGATAGTGTTCATTTGGTTCTTGTTTTTGTTTTTTTGTTTTGTTTTGTTTTGGTGTTTTTTTTTTTGTTTTTTTTTTGTTTTTTGTTAACCTAACTGGTGGTCTATCAATTTTGTTTATTCTTTTGAAGAACAAACTTTTGGTTTAATTGATCTTTTCTATGAATTTTTGCATCTCAGTTATGTTCAATTCTTCTCCAGTTTTAGATATTACTTTTGCTAGCTTTGGAGTTGGTTGGCTCTTTTTATTCTAGTTCCTCTAGGTGCAATGTAAGACTGTTAATTTCAGATCTTCTTAACTTTTTGATACTGCTGAAGGAAATCAGAGATAACATAAGTAAATGGAAAAACAATCTATATTCATAGATTAGAAGAATCAATATCATTAAAATGGCCATACTGCCCAAAGTAATTTATGAATTAAATGTATTCTTATCAAGCTAGAAATGTCATTTTTTTACAGAAGTCAGAAAAACGATTCTAAAATTCATTGGGAATCAAAACAGAGCCAAGAAGCCAAAGGAATCCTAAGAAAAAGAACAAAGCTTGACTTATCACATTACCTGACTTTTAAATGTAGTACAGAGCTATTGTAAGCAAAACAGCATGGTACTGGTACAAAAGCAGACACGTAGACTAATAGAACAGAATAGAGAATCCAGAAATAAAACCATACACCTACAACCATCTGATCTTCAACAAACTTGACAAACACACTCTGGAGAAAGGAATCCCTATTCAATAAATGGTGCTGGCATAACTGGCTATCCATATACAGAAGAATGAAACTGGACCTCTCTTGATATGGTTTGGCTGTGTCCCCACTCAAATCTCATTTTGAATTGTAGTTCCAATAATCTTAAAATGTCATGGAAGGGACCAGGTGGAGATAATTGAATCATGGGGGCAGTTTCCCCTATCCTGCTCTTGTGTTAGTAAGTTCTCACGAGATCCGATGGTTTTATGAGGTTTCGCTCAGCTCTCATTCTTCTTCTGCTTGCTGCCATGTGAAGAACAGGTTGGCTTCCCCTTCCACCATAATTGAAAGCTCACCCATACTGAACTGTGAGTCAATTAAACCATTTTCCTTTAGAAATTACCCAGTCTCAGGTATGTCTTCATTAGCAGCATGGGAACAGACTAATACAGTAAATTGCCACCAGTAGAGTGGGCCACTGCTGTTAAGAATACCTGAAAATGTGGAAGCAACTTTGGAACTGGGTAACAGGCAGAGGTTGGAACAGTTTGGAGGGCTCACAAGATATGGGAAAGTTTGGAACCTCCTAGAGACTGTTGAATGGCTTTGACCAAAATGCTAATAGTGATATGGACAATGAAGTCCAGGTCGAGGTGGTCTCAGACAGAAATGGGCAACGTTTTGGGAACTGGAGTAAAGGTCTCTCTTGCTATGCAAAGAGACTGGTGGCATTTTGCCCCTGCCCTAGAGATCTGTGGGATTTTGAACTTGAAAGAGATGATTTAGGGTATATGGTGGAAAAAATTTCTAAGTGGCAAAGCATTCAAGAAGAAGCACAGCATAAAAGTTTGTAAAATTTACAGCCTGATAATGCAATAGAAAAGAAAAACCCATTTTCTGGGGAGAAGTTCAAGCTAGCTGCAGAAATTTGCATAAATAATGAGGAGCCAAATGTTAATCACCAAGACAAAGGAGAAAATGCCTCTGGGGCATGTCAGACACCTTCATGGCAGCCCCTGCCATCAGAGTTCCAGAGGACTAGTAGGGAAAAATGGTTTCATGGGCCATACCTGGGGACCCCCTGCTCTATGCAGCCTCAGGACATGGTGTCCCAGCTGCTTCAGCTTTAGCCTTGGCTGAAAGGAGCCAAAGTACAATTCAGGCCATTGCTTCAGAGTATGTAAACCCTAAGCCTTGGTGGCTCACACATGGTTTGGGGCCTGCAGGTACACGGAAGTCGAGAATTCAGGTTTGGGAATCTCTGCCTAGATTATAGAGGATGTATAGAAATGCCTGGATGTCCAGGCAGAAGTTTGCTACAGGAGCAGGGCCCTCAGGGAGAACCTCTGCTAGGACAGTGTGAGAGGGAAATATGGGGTTGGAGCTCCCACAGAGAGTCCCCCTGGGGCACTGCCTAGTGGATCTGTGAGAAGAGGGCTACCATCTTCCAGATGCCAGAAGAGTAGCTCCACAAACAGCTTGCACTGTGCACATGGAAAAGCCACAGACACTCAACTCCAGCCTGTGAAAGCAACCATGAGGGGGCTGTACCCTGCAAAGCCACAGGAGTGGAGCTGCCCAACATCATGGGAGCCCACCTCTTACATCAGCATGTCCTGGATTTGAGACATAGAGTCAAAGGAGATCATTTTGGAACTTTAATGTTTAATGACTACTCTATTTGATTTTGGACTTGCATGGGGCCTGTTCCCCTTTGTTTTGCCAATTTCTCCCATTTGGAACAGGTATATTTACTCAATACTTGTATCTCCATTGTATCCAGGAAGTAACTAGTTTGTTTTGATTTTACAGGATCATAGGTAGAAGCGACTTACCTTGTTTCAGATGAGACTTTGGACTTGGACTTTTGAGTTAATGCTGAAAAGCATTAAGACCTTGGGGACCATTGGAAGGTCATGATGTGTTTTGAATTGTGAAGACATGAGATTTGGGAGGGGTTATGGGTGGAATTATATGATTTGGCTTAGCTGTGTCCCCACATAAATCTCATCTTGAATTGTAGTTCCCATAATCACCACATGGCATGGGAGGGACCAGGTGGAGATAACTGAATCTTGGGGGCAGTTTCCTGCATCCAGTTTCATGACAGTAAGTAAGTTCTCACAAGATGCGATTGTTTTATAAGGGACTTCCCCCTTTACTTGGCTCTCATTCTTCTTCTCTCTGCTGCTATGTGAAGAAAGACATGTTGGCTTCCCCTTCCACTATGACTGTGTGTGCTTTTTGGGTTTTTTTTCTTTTTTATTATTATTATTATTATTATACTTTAAGTTCTAGGGTACATGTGCATAACGTGCAGGTTATGAGGCTTCCTCAGTCATGCTGAACTGTGAATCAATTAAACCTCTTTTCTTTATAAATTACCAAGTCTCAGGTATGACTTTACCAGAAGAATAAGAATGGACTAATACACCTCTCTATCACCATATACAAAAATTAACTCAGGATGGATTTAAGACTTAAATGTAAGACATCAAACTATAAAAATTCTAGAAGAAATCTGAGGAAGTATCCTTCTTAATATTAGCCTTGGAAAAATAATTTATTGCTAAGTCTTATAGAGTAATTGCAATAAAACAAAAATTGACAAGTGGTAACTAATTTCTGCACAGCAAGAGAAGTATCAAGGAAATAAACAGACAACCTATAGAATGGCAGAAAATATTCATAAACTGTACATCTGACAAAGGTCTGATATCCAGTATCTGTAAGAAACTTGCACATATTAACAAGCAAAAAGCAAATAATCTCATTAAAAAGTGAGTAAAAGACATGAACAGACACCTCGAAAGAAGACATATGGCTGGGTGCAGTGGCTCACACCTGTAATCCCAGCACTTTGGGAGTCCAAGGCAGGTGGCTCACCAGAGGTCGGGAGTTCGAGACCAGCCTGACCAACATGGAGTAACCCCGTCTCTACTAAAAATAGAAAAGAAAAAAAAAAATTAGCCAGGGATGGTGGTGCATGCCTGTAGTTCCAGCTAGTTGGGAGGCTGAGGCAGGAGAATCACTTGAACCTGGGAGATGGAGGTTGCGGTAAGCTGAGATCATGCCATTGCACTCCAGCCTGGGCAACAAGAGGGAAACTCCATCTAAAATTAAAAAAAAGAAGAAGAAGACATACAACCTGCCCACAAACACACACAAATAGTGCTCATTATCGCTAATCATCAGAGAAATGCAAATCAAAACCATAATAAGATACCATCTCATATCAGTCAGAATACCATTCATTAAGAAGTCAAAACATAATATATGTTAGCAATTCTGCAGAGAAAAGGGGACAATTATACACTGTTGGTGGCAATGTAGACTAGTTCAGCCACTGTGGGGAGCACTTTAGCGATTTCTCATAGAACCAAGAGTTGAATTACCATTTGACCCAGCAATCCCATTGCTGGGTATATATCCAAAGGAAAATAAATCATTCTACCAAAAAGACACATGTATGTTCACTGCAGCACTATTCAGAAAAGCAAAACCATGGGATTAACCTAGGTGCCCATCAAGCCATAAAAATAATAAAATTATACCTTTTGCAGCAACACGGAAGCAGGTGGAGGCCATTATTCTAAGTGAATTAACACAGGAACAGAAAATAAAATACTTCATATTCTCACTTGTAAGTGGGTGCTAAACATTGGGTACATGGACAAAAAGATGGGATCAATAGACACCGGGGACTTATATGTGGGGAGAGAGAGGAGAGGAAAGCTGAAAAACTACTTATTGGGTACTATGCTTACTATCTGGATTATGGGTTTGGTCATGTCCCAAACCTCAGCATCGTGCAACATACTCATGTAACAAACATGCACATGTACGCCCTGATTCTAAAATAAAAGTTGAAAAAGAAAATGAAATTTCTTGTGAGTGTGTAAGGAGGAATACTGAAAACAAAAAGTCAAACCAATGGAGTAGAACAAATGTTAAAATCCATAATTCATAAAACTTTCATTTAAAAAAAGGCGCATTTAATAAAAACATTATTTATAAAAGGTGGGTGGGAGAAGAAATCAATCTTACTTATTGAAAAGGAATATATTATACATGAGGGCAAAAACCCAGAATGATCAATATTCTAGTCAAACTAACAGATTTGCAGTGGGAGGGCCAGGATCCTTTTGCATCCTGTCTTTAGAAGGATTAAAGATTAGACAGATATTACACCTTTCAACAGCAACACTCTATATCTGAGGAAAATTTAACAACGTATTTTCCTAAGACAAAAATTCCTCAAGAAACCAAGGTACTATAGAAGAATTGACATGAGGTCTAGTGGTGAACATTAAGCATATATCTGTATAAAACTGATAAATAAGGGTAAAGGTTATTTTTTAAAATCTATAAATGTCATATGTTCTTATTATTTAGATATAATGCAATTAACGATGTAGAATAAGCTCACTGATTACCTTAAATATTGTAGTTGGGAGTAAAGGATGTCACTTTGAATTAAACACCACAGTGGAGAGTGAGAGAATGGAAAAGAAAAGGTGACCAACTAAACTCATTATAGCTTATAGAAGAGAACCAAAAGATATCTAATTTGTTTAATTAGAGATTAATTTTGAAAGGAAGTATTTTAACAAAAATATAAGCCCTGCTAAATACCAGATAACATATCATAAAGAAAGAGCAAAAGACCACATTACAAAAGTAAACACACACATATATATGAATTAATAAATGTAAATATAAAATGTGTATACATATATACAGCACAAAAAGATGGCATTAAACATTAGAAGTAATATCAATAAATGCAAATGGACTTAATCTATCCAGTAAAACATAGAGATTATCAGATTAGCTAAAAAGCAAAATCCAAATCTATGATGTATACAAAAGTTATTTCTAAAATAAAGAGGCACAGAAAGGTTAAAAATAAATAGATCGGCCAAAGTATGCTAGAAAAATAACGTTTAATGCACCTCTCTCAATCCAAGACAAACCAAAGAAATAAGATTACAGGATCCCTAAATGGTCTAATCAGTAAGGTAAATGTTCTAACATGTATCAAATTCTGAGCCTCAACAAATAAAATGCACCATATTTATAAGTGCCCATATATTAGGTAATACATACACAGAGAGAAAATCTGAATACTGTATATACTGTAAAAGGTATACTTTGACCAAAATAAGATAAAGTTAAAAGTAACTTTTAAAATAAAAAGTAAAAAATAATAATAATCAAAAGCTCTTTTGCCTGGAGATTGAGAGCTCTTAAACTGCCCAACACTTGGATCACTGGAGAAATACAAAACAAAAATTCAGAATTTCTAAAAAATAAAGTAACAAAAATATTATATCAGAATTTAATAAACAAGTTTAAAGCAGTATCCACAGACACATATATAGCATTAAATATTTTTTCAGTAAAATGAAAATGAAATAACTAAATTTTCTACTCAAACTGAAAGAACACAGAAGGAAAGAATGTTTGACATGAAAACAGAAATCAATAAGCTAAAAAACAAGAATGCAATTCATCCAAAAGCTGCTTAATTTACAAAAAATCAACCAAGGTAACAAATGCTATACATCTTAAGAAAGCAAAAATGTGGAGCGCAAACATACAAAATACTAAATGACAATGGAATAAGTAGTAAAACAAAGGACTACTTTTTACACTATGAAAACAAACTTGAACATCTAGATGAAATATACAACTTTCTGTTAAAAACTATTCTTCCAAAACATATCATAGCGATTTCAAAGTGCGGAAAATAATGGCATACTTACAATTTCTTTTATGAAATAAACATAAGGTTAACAAACATTGCATAGAAAAACTACAGTTTACCTATGAATATTGTTGTATAATTTAAATAAAATATTAATAAATAGGAATCAATACTGTATTTTAAAAGTACATCCTTACTAAGCAAAGTCTATTCCAGGAAGACAATGAGTTTAAATGCTATGAAATTCTTTAATGTAATTAATCATATCAACACATATAAAGAGAAAAATATAATCTCAGTAGAGACAATCGTTTAGCAAAAGGCATTTGACATATCAATACTATTTCATTATTATTTTAAAAACTGCTAAATTAAATAGCTTTTCTAAAAACTGAAATAAGATCTATATATATTTCAGCTTTAAAGCTAGAATCTTATTTTTTACAGCTTTATTGAGGTATAATTGATCTACAAATAACTGCTTAGTGAATACAATTTTATTATTTTGAACATATGAGTACACCTATGATAGCATCATGGCAATCGCAGTAATAAACTTATCCATCATCTCCTTATGTCTCTCCCTGTGTGTGTGTATGTGTGTGTGTTTACGTGTTAAGAACACCTAATATGAGATCTAGCCTCTTAATAAATGTTAACTACAGTCACTATGTTGTACAGCAGATCATTAGAACTCATTCATCTTACATAATTGTAACTTTACACTCATTGAACAAAACCTCCTATTTTCCCCTACCCCATCCCCTGACAGCCACCATTCTATTTTTCTATTTTCTGCTTATATAAGTTTGATTATTTTAAATACCTCATATAAGTGAAATCATGCAGTATTTTTTCATCTGTACCTGACTTATTTCACTTAATGTGATATCTTCTAGTTCCACCCATGTTTTCATAAATGACAAGATTTCCCTTTTTTTAAATGCTGAATGTTTCCATTATTTATATATACTATATTTTCTTTATCTATTCATCTGTTGGTGGACACTTAGACTGATTCTATATCTTGGCTATTGTGAATAACACCACAATGACCACGGGAGTCCAGAAATATTTTTGAAATTCTTATTTCAGTCCTTTTAGATATGTACTCAGAAGTGGGATTGCTAAATCATATGATGTTTGTTTTTAACTTTTTGAGAAAGATCCATACTGTTCTTCATAATCACTGTACTAGTTTACATTTTTACCAAGAGTGTACAAGGGTTCTTGTTTCTATTTTTACCAACACTTCTTACCTTTCATGTGTTTAGTAATAGCCATTTTAACAGGTGTGAAGTTGCAGAATATTGTTTTAATTTGCATTTCTCTGATGTTTAGTGATGCTGAGAATCTTTTCATATACATGTTGGCATTTGTATGTCTTCACTGGAGAACTGTCTATTCAGGTCCTTTGGTCATTTTTAAATTGAGCTATTTGTTTTTTTGCTACTGTCTTTAGGAGTCTACATATATTTTGGTTATTAACATCTTACCAGATATATGGTTTGCAAGTATTTTCTCCCATCCTATAGGTTGCCTCGTCACTCTGTTGATTGTTTCCTTTGTTGTGCAGGAGATTTCTAGTTTGATGTAATCCTGATTCCCTGTTTTTGCTTTTGTTGCTTATGTTTTTCGTGTCATATGCATGAAATCATTGCCTAGACCAACGTCATTTAAGTATTTTCCCTAGGAGTTTTACAAGTTCTAGTCTTATCTTTAAGTACTTAATCCATTATGAGTTTATTTTTGTTATAATGTAAGCTAGGGGTCCAATTTTATTCTTTAGCAGGTGGATGTGCAGTTTTTTCAATACCATTTGTTAAAGAGACTGTCCTTTCCCCATTGTGTGTTTTTGGCACCCAAGTTGAAAATCAGTTGACCATATATGGATGGGTTTATTTCTGGACTTTCTATTCTATTCCATTGGTTTATATGAGGAGACTTCAAAAAGACTGTAGAAAACTAGAATTAAAAGGTAAAAGTAAAAATAAACTTTATTTCTCAACATAAGCTCCATCAAATTAAAGACATTTTTGTAAGCAATGACCAGTAATTTAGTCCATCCCTAAAGAATTAAGGTTCCTTGGAATTTAACCATGTCAATGCACTCTTTTTCACATTATTAACTGTGGAATAAATGGGTGTGCTTTAAGAATATTTTAAGATGCAGAAACAAAAAGTTAGAAGGATCCAAACAAGGACTGTAAGGTGGGTGTGTAATTATTTTTAACAAAATTCCAACAAAATTGTCCTTGTTTGATGAGAGGAATAAGCAGGAGCACTGCAGTGGTGGAGAAGGACTCTCTGTTGAAGCTTTCCCAGGCATTTTTCTGCTAAAGCTTTGGCTAACTTTCTTAAAATATTCTCATAATAAACAGATGTTATTGTTCTTTGGCCACCAGAAAGTCAACACATATAATGTTTGAGCTTCCCAATGAAGTATTCCATGAACTTTGCTCTCAACCATTCCACTTTTGCTTTGATTGGACCACTTCCACCTCTTGATAGCCATTGATTTGATAGTGCTTTGTCTTTATGATCATACTAGTAAAGATGTATTTCAGTTTTTGTTACAATCTTTGAAGAAATGCTTCAGGACCTTGATCCCATTTGTTTAAAATTTCCATAGAAAGCTTTGCTCTTCTCTACAGCTGATCTAGGCTCAATAGTTTTGGCATCCATTGAATGGAAAGTTTGCTCAACTTTAATTTTTTAGTCAGAATTGTGTAATCTGACCAATTGAGACGTCTATGGCGTTGACTATTGTTTCTGCTATCATCATTAGTCCTCTCCAATTAGGGCAGCAACAAGTACATTTTTTACTTGAAAATTGATATGGATGGTCTGCCACTGCAGGCTTCATCTTCAACATCATATTGTCCTTTCTGAAAAGGAGGACTTTGTAAACTGTTGATTTCTTTAAGGCATTGACTTCATAAAATTTTCATAAAGCCTCAGATTCACCATTCTTCAACCCAACATTCACCGTAAATTTGATGTTTGTTGTTGCTTCAATTTTAGCAAAATTCATGTTGCTCCAATAAGGGCTCTTATTTAAACATGTTATAACAAGTTAGTGGAAGTTTATTTTAGTGCAAAAAAATTGAAATCCATGCACACATTTTTCATAATACAAATTTTCCACGAATTTTTGAAGTCCTCTTGTATCTCTGTCTTTATGCCAGTAATGAGGAGACCCTAGAGTCAGTCACATAAATGTCAGAACTGAGAAAAATGTCTTCTGTTCTTACTATTATTTTGCTATTTGATTGTAATGAGATCTACTTGATAAAGTGGTTAGTCATAAATGAAAAAGCAATTAAAAATATAAGAACTAAAAAGAGGGAAACACCACCTCCATTTGTCTATGGCATGATTAAATATCTAAAACAATTAAAGGCACCCATAAAAAAATGGCTGCCAGATTAGAAAGATACAAAATTAATATATATAAATTAATAGCCTTCATAGATGCAAAGAGTAATTAGAACATATCACAGAAAATCCCTTTTGTTTATTGCAAATGAAAATAAAATAGACAAGTATAAACTTAAAGAACTATGTACAAACTATATCAGGAAAAATATAAAATATTATCAAGGACAAAATCGTATACTGTATAAATGGAAAGACATACTATGCTCTTGAATAGAAAGACTTGATTTTTTTAAATGCCATTCGCTTTAATTGGGATAAAATTATGAATGTCATATAATGTGATCATGGAAAAAAATGCCATCAATGTTTTTCTGTGATTAGACATATTGATTACATAGCTTATATGAAGAAATAGACCAGCAGTTATAGTCAGAAAACCTCTAAAGTAAAAAGTAATACATATGGGAGGCGAGAAGAAACGCTAGCCATAACAAATATGTAAACATATTGTAAAGCTGCTAAACAAAATAGTGTGGTATCTGCACATGAAGAAAGACACAGATCAATGGAACAAAGCAGGGGATCAACATAGTATATATACATATAGCATATATATACACACACACACTATATATACACACACACACTATACATATATAGATTTAATAACTTGGATTGTAAAAATTGGGTAGTCATATAAAAATAGACTCATTATTTAAATCAAAACTAGAATAAATTCCAAAGGAATCAGAACTCTAAATTCAAATTTGGAATAATACAAGTATTAAAAGAAAATATGAGCAAATTACTTTATAATCTTCAAATACTCTGCCTGATGGAAAATAGGGAAATTTTTCTAACTATAATTCAAACTCCAGAGTCAGTACAAGAAATGATTGATAAATAACACAGCAAAACACAAAAGCAATGTAGAAATACAAATAAAAATTGAAAAAATATGTGTAACATTTCAAAAAGGCTATTATCTAGTGCCTGAAGAAATTTAAAAAATGGAAATGAAAGTACCAATAACTCATTAGAAAGATGGAGAAATTAAATAAAATATTATCAATATGCAACATATAAAAATGATCCTTAAACATATGAAACAAGACTACTTTTATTTAAAATTATAGAAAAACAAACTAAGCTATACTGAAATATCATTTTTAATTATCTGACTGTTAAAAAGCTGAGGCTGACAGGATTTTCCACATGGACAGTTCTAAGAAAACAAACTCCCTCATTCATTGTTACAGAAACGCAAAATGATGAATCCTATGAATAAGAATTCGGAAATATTTACCAAAATGCCTATGTATTATTCTGTGACTTGATGATCCTTCTTCTCAGCAAATATGCAAATTATCCTTTAAGCAAGGTTATTAATTGTGACATTAATTATAGATATATTAATAGGGAATTATACTGTTGTGCCTCCACTCAAAGCAGTGCTGTGCAGCTATAAAGAGGAGAAAAGGCGATTCATGTGTCTAGAAACATAAATAAACGATAGATATAGATAGCTCTAGAATATATATTAAGTAAAATAAATTACAAAACATTATTTCTAGAATGATACCATGTGTGTAAGAGAGCGGAACTGTGTGTGTATATGTGTTTCATGCAATTTTCAAAATAGAAACCATGTAAATATGAAACCAAACCTAATAAAATTTTGCCGATACAGAGAGTCGAGGCAAAGGGTCAATGGAACAGGAATACTATCAGGACTTTTGTGAATTTTTTTCTAGTTTGACTTGGAACTATGTAAATATTTTATATAATTTAAAATTTGACTTTAAAGAGAACAAAAATGAAACATCTAAAATTATAAAACATACTGAAATAACAGCTGTCACTTCCAGTGATTTTCAGTTTATATACGTGACAGCATAA
>NW_012107631.1:291177-294795 GCF_000951045.1 Mandrillus leucophaeus
GGCTATTATCTAGTGCCTGAAGAAATTTAAAAAATGGAAATGAAAGTACCAATAACTCATTAGAAAGATGGAGAAATTAAATAAAATATTATCAATATGCAACATATAAAAATGATCCTTAAACATATGAAACAAGACTACTTTTATTTAAAATTATAGAAAAACAAACTAAGCTATACTGAAATATCATTTTTAATTATCTGACTGTTAAAAAGCTGAGGCTGACAGGATTTTCCACATGGACAGTTCTAAGAAAACAAACTCCCTCATTCATTGTTACAGAAACGCAAAATGATGAATCCTATGAATAAGAATTCGGAAATATTTACCAAAATGCCTATGTATTATTCTGTGACTTGATGATCCTTCTTCTCAGCAAATATGCAAATTATCCTTTAAGCAAGGTTATTAATTGTGACATTAATTATAGATATATTAATAGGGAATTATACTGTTGTGCCTCCACTCAAAGCAGTGCTGTGCAGCTATAAAGAGGAGAAAAGGCGATTCATGTGTCTAGAAACATAAATAAACGATAGATATAGATAGCTCTAGAATATATATTAAGTAAAATAAATTACAAAACATTATTTCTAGAATGATACCATGTGTGTAAGAGAGCGGAACTGTGTGTGTATATGTGTTTCATGCAATTTTCAAAATAGAAACCATGTAAATATGAAACCAAACCTAATAAAATTTTGCCGATACAGAGAGTCGAGGCAAAGGGTCAATGGAACAGGAATACTATCAGGACTTTTGTGAATTTTTTTCTAGTTTGACTTGGAACTATGTAAATATTTTATATAATTTAAAATTTGACTTTAAAGAGAACAAAAATGAAACATCTAAAATTATAAAACATACTGAAATAACAGCTGTCACTTCCAGTGATTTTCAGTTTATATACGTGACAGCATAACTATCTGCTGAAGTTTTCTTCACACTCTGTTGTGGTCACGTGTAATTTTTTATGTGTACCTGTAAAATTCTCTATTACATATTAGCAATTAAAGACTTTAAAAAAGAAAAGTAGGCCAGAAAAGTATGGAGGCTCAGGCCTGTAATTCCAGTACTTTGGGAGGCAGGGGCGGGCAGATCACCTGAAGTCAGGAGTTTGACACCAGCCTGGCCAACATGGTGAAACCCCATCTCTACTAAAAACACAAGAAATTAGCCGAGTGTGGTGGCATGCTCCTGTAGTCGCAGCTACTCAAGAGTCTGAGGTAGGAGAATCAGTTAAACCCAAGAGGCGGAGGTTGCAGTGAGCTGAGATCAGGCCACTGCACTCCAGCCTGGGTGACACAGTGAGACTCTGTCTCATAAAATTAATTAATTAAATAGGAAAATTATGCATATTCACACAAAGAGTCTCCCTGTTTCTAACTTCTCTCTCTTCCTTCATGTAAACCCTATGTGAAATTTATCTTACTCCAACACTAATTTGATCATGTCACTCAGGACAAACAGAAGGCTTCAGTGTGTTACACAGATTAAAAAAACAAAAAACAAAACAAAAAACACTCCACAAGTTGTGTTTCATGGGTCTCTTCCAACTGCTCTTTATCTTCTAAGCTTCACCCCTTGCTATTATCCCACTGGTTTCCATTCTGCCCATCATTTATCACCACAAATTCCACTTTGTACCCAGCACAGCTTCCCAATTCTGCCCTTTCCACCTCTATTTCATCATAGGTTCTTGGTTTGTTAGGCCCTCCTGACTTCTTTCCCACCTACGTGTCTTACTTTAATTTAAAAAATTATTAATCCTACACAATTTCTTCATCCAGTGCTGTCATTATCCCCCTATTTCTTCTTAAAATTAATTCATTACTCAATATCCCCTACAATCCATCAATATAATTTTTTGCTTAATTAGTACTAACTGTAATCTCTCTTTACATCAATACATAGTACTCATCCTTTTGGAGGAGAATCCCCACCAGTGCAGAGATTTGTTTCTGGTGTGTTCCTAAATAGCATCAAGTTTATTATGGGTTGAAGATGTTTATACCTCAGAAGCTCTGCCCTGGTGAGATAACAGCCACATCCACGCATTAATTGGCTAAGGGAATCTGGCTAACTCAACTCTCTGACTGTTCTGGAAAAGATTTCATAATATTCACAAATTCGTCTGTGCATCAAAATTGCTATTAAAGCAAATTATATAATTAATAAAAAATGTATTTGCACATGACTAGGAACATAATGACCTAGAAAATGAGAATGACGTGAATATGTTAAAGAAGGTCACTTAGTTTGTGCCAAACCAATATGATTGGAATCCAATGGTGACATAAGTTAGAAGCGGCATGTCAGCCTGACAACACACAATGTCCTGGCCAGGGTAAGTTTGCATCACACTTTCAGCAGACGCTTCTAATAAAATGCTTTCAGAAATAGGAATCTCACTTTTTAAATGTCTCCCCAAACACATATGCTTTGACACTCTGGATCAAACACACTATTGAGAGCTTTTTCTAAGAAAATGTCACCCTTACAGTGATACCTAAAATCTGACATGCTGTTACCAATAATTTTTATAGCTTCTTGCATAATACTGCACACTCAGCACAATAGTTATACTGTTCCAGGGGGAAACAAACATTTTTTCTCAAAAGACTATTTTCAATTAAAGACAGAATTGAGGAGAACACATAATTAAATAGTTCATAAAACAAGATGACTCTTTTTGTGGCATAAACACCATGCTCAAGCATTGAAGTGAAGAATATAAAGTAAAGAATCTGAAAGGAAGAAGGAAAGTCAGAAGAAAATGAAAAGAGTTATATTTTGAAGTTTGATTTCTATAGCTTTAAAAGTTTATAGAAATAATTTCCAGATTTAGAGTTTTATATAAAAGTATTTACTAGATTAAGATGAAAAGTAACTTTGGTGATCTCTTGGCTCTACCCAGCCAGCAGATAATCTAGAAATGGAGGAGGAGTTTTACAGTGAGACCAAAATGTTCATACCTGACTCACATCACCCTGACTCCAATCTTAACCATACCCCCACTCCTACACACAAATACACACACACACACACAAACACATTCACTGTAATCCACTAGGAACATAGGACTAGAAGGGTGGAAGAAGATGGATGAGACTTATAGAGAAGGAAAAGGAGAACGGAGTGGGATTGGGAGCAATTATAAGAAAGATATTAATATCAAGTACAACTTTGGAATTTTAGAACTGAAATAGGCTTTAATTTTCAAAAATAAATAACAGTATATAATCTAATCAAGATATCATTCACCACCAACTGAGAAAGGGGATTTAACATACAGACATCCGTTGGGGGCCAGATAATAAAAAACAAATAAAACTTACATGTCTATCACAATTAGTTTTATATACTGTTGAATTTACACATTTCAAATGAACTTTGCATTTGAAAATTCAGCATTTTCATTTTGTCTGGAACTATTTAATTTAAGCAAAGAAAATAATTATCTTAAAATCAGCAGGAATAAACTATTTCTATGAGTACCACATTCAAAATTTTATGCCTAGAAATTTCACGCTAAAATTTTAAGGAGACTTCCTTCTCTTCCAGTCATTAGGAAAACTGAGGACCTTATTCTTTTTCAAAGTGAAAATTAAATATGTT
>NW_012107631.1:294845-308040 GCF_000951045.1 Mandrillus leucophaeus
CCCTATTTCTTCTTAAAATTAATTCATTACTCAATATCCCCTACAATCCATCAATATAATTTTTTGCTTAATTAGTACTAACTGTAATCTCTCTTTACATCAATACATAGTACTCATCCTTTTGGAGGAGAATCCCCACCAGTGCAGAGATTTGTTTCTGGTGTGTTCCTAAATAGCATCAAGTTTATTATGGGTTGAAGATGTTTATACCTCAGAAGCTCTGCCCTGGTGAGATAACAGCCACATCCACGCATTAATTGGCTAAGGGAATCTGGCTAACTCAACTCTCTGACTGTTCTGGAAAAGATTTCATAATATTCACAAATTCGTCTGTGCATCAAAATTGCTATTAAAGCAAATTATATAATTAATAAAAAATGTATTTGCACATGACTAGGAACATAATGACCTAGAAAATGAGAATGACGTGAATATGTTAAAGAAGGTCACTTAGTTTGTGCCAAACCAATATGATTGGAATCCAATGGTGACATAAGTTAGAAGCGGCATGTCAGCCTGACAACACACAATGTCCTGGCCAGGGTAAGTTTGCATCACACTTTCAGCAGACGCTTCTAATAAAATGCTTTCAGAAATAGGAATCTCACTTTTTAAATGTCTCCCCAAACACATATGCTTTGACACTCTGGATCAAACACACTATTGAGAGCTTTTTCTAAGAAAATGTCACCCTTACAGTGATACCTAAAATCTGACATGCTGTTACCAATAATTTTTATAGCTTCTTGCATAATACTGCACACTCAGCACAATAGTTATACTGTTCCAGGGGGAAACAAACATTTTTTCTCAAAAGACTATTTTCAATTAAAGACAGAATTGAGGAGAACACATAATTAAATAGTTCATAAAACAAGATGACTCTTTTTGTGGCATAAACACCATGCTCAAGCATTGAAGTGAAGAATATAAAGTAAAGAATCTGAAAGGAAGAAGGAAAGTCAGAAGAAAATGAAAAGAGTTATATTTTGAAGTTTGATTTCTATAGCTTTAAAAGTTTATAGAAATAATTTCCAGATTTAGAGTTTTATATAAAAGTATTTACTAGATTAAGATGAAAAGTAACTTTGGTGATCTCTTGGCTCTACCCAGCCAGCAGATAATCTAGAAATGGAGGAGGAGTTTTACAGTGAGACCAAAATGTTCATACCTGACTCACATCACCCTGACTCCAATCTTAACCATACCCCCACTCCTACACACAAATACACACACACACACACAAACACATTCACTGTAATCCACTAGGAACATAGGACTAGAAGGGTGGAAGAAGATGGATGAGACTTATAGAGAAGGAAAAGGAGAACGGAGTGGGATTGGGAGCAATTATAAGAAAGATATTAATATCAAGTACAACTTTGGAATTTTAGAACTGAAATAGGCTTTAATTTTCAAAAATAAATAACAGTATATAATCTAATCAAGATATCATTCACCACCAACTGAGAAAGGGGATTTAACATACAGACATCCGTTGGGGGCCAGATAATAAAAAACAAATAAAACTTACATGTCTATCACAATTAGTTTTATATACTGTTGAATTTACACATTTCAAATGAACTTTGCATTTGAAAATTCAGCATTTTCATTTTGTCTGGAACTATTTAATTTAAGCAAAGAAAATAATTATCTTAAAATCAGCAGGAATAAACTATTTCTATGAGTACCACATTCAAAATTTTATGCCTAGAAATTTCACGCTAAAATTTTAAGGAGACTTCCTTCTCTTCCAGTCATTAGGAAAACTGAGGACCTTATTCTTTTTCAAAGTGAAAATTAAATATGTTCTTCTGACACTCTTAGCTTGAATATTAAAACTTGGACAGAATTAGTCATTGCTAATGATCAAAAATATATCCAACTGTCACCAATTAGGGACTCTTCAAACAACAACATGTCATTGAACAATAACAAAAAAAAATGAATCTTAGGAGAAAAGAATAAAGACAAGTACAGTATCACATTGTAAGTTTCAATAAACATTTGCCAAGAGCCTTGAGTTAAAACAGAACCCGTCAGTTTATTATACACAACTTCAGACTGAAGAGCTTTGAACACAGACATCTGTTAGCTAATCACTGATGGTCCTTAGACATGTGCATATGTACGTAAGCAAATACACACATAGCTCACTTACATTTCCCTCATGAGCCATTCCAAAAGGAAACTCTAAGTTTCATATCTTACTCATATGTACTGCCATTTCTTTCAATAATTGTTTGCTAGCTTGTCTTTGAAAAATGCCTTATGTCAATGTTATTTTAAGTAAAGGAATAGTTAATCACAAAACATAAAAAAAAGTAAATTGAAGCATATATAAAGTAACACTTTAAATTCTAAAAAGTATATGAAACCTATTAAAGAATAATAAATGAAAATGAAAAACATCTCCTGAAAGCAAAATAAAATTAATGGTATGCACTTATTGCTTAACTTAGGCCAGAGGATCCTTTTAGGATATAAAGTCACCATCTTAGATGGCAAAATTCATTCTGTTAGGGTAGAGTTCTCTCACCAGGGTGAGGGAGGGGACCACATCAGTGTTTTACCAAAATAAATGCCTTATATAACAGAATCTCAGGTGTGAAAAGGGAAGGAGATTATTATTTTTATAAAGCTTCCAGTGTATTCTGCTATACATGCCTCAGCCCACAGCACCCACATTTGAAAATCGCAATCTTCATTTACCCAATTGCTAAAGATATGTGTTTAATGCAACTGAATTTATATTTGGGAGCACTTATGAGGCATGTGATTCTTCTGAAATTTTCAGCTCAAAGTAGCATTCACTCACTCTCATTTATCTTCTCTTGCCCCTCCACACTGTGATTAAGTGCCCCTCTTCTCTCCTCTTAAAGCCTCTGGTGCACCCCCCTTAACAGAGTAGTCATCCCACCTTTTAGTCTGCAATTATTTATTTGAGTGTCAATATTATTTACATATTTAGAGCCTCAAAGAATGTCTAATATAAAGAAGATACAAACGTAATGTTTGATGGATGGATGAGTTAATGTGCTCACTAATTCAGTAAATATTCTGGAGTGCCAATTACGTGTCAGGCACCATACTAAGTGCTGGTAATGCTGTCTTAGACACACACACACACACACACACACAGGGAGAGAGAGCGAGAGAGAGAGTGCAAGTAAGTGAATGAGGTAGCAGAAGGGAAGGAGAAATGGAGAATTAAATAAGGCTGAATAAGAAACTAATGTTCTTCTCAAGCACATGTAGTTTAATAGGAAAGTCATCATCTCATTCCATCAGTCAGCCGGTCGATCAGTCAACAAACATTTATTGAACTCTACTTTGTGTCAAGTACAACTGGAGATGCACACCACAGTAAATAAGAAGCTCTAGGTACCTACCTTAGTGATCCTAAGATCTAGGGCAGTAGATAGAAAATGAACAAATCGCCAAGATGTAATATAATATTTGGTAAGTGAATAAGTGCTTTGAAGGAAATGAAGAGAATAGAGGCCAAAGAGCAGGTGATACAGGCACTACTTTATACGGGATATACAGGGACAGGCTGTCTGTAATGTTACATTTAAAAGACCTCGAGGTTCACCAAAAAACTACCACTCATGTATGGGGTGTCGATAGTGAAGGAGGTTTGTATGTATGGGAACTAAGAGTATAGGGACTAGGGTCTTTCACTTTCTGACATTTTGGCTGTAAACTAAAACTACTCTAAAAAATAAAATCTATTAAAAATACATACGTACACATATAAGTTCAGAAATTAAAAAAAAAAAACCTGAGGGAATACCACAATTTAAATTCTTTAGTATCTATATAACATATACTATATTTGCAAAATTTGGTAACAGAAATTCTTATGAACAGAGTTTATAACAGACACACTCTATCATTCTCTACAAAACCACATTATACCACCTATAAATTTTACTGCAAAACCCAAGTCCATTCAGCTGCCAAATGATGCCTCAAATTCCACTATAAAGCCACCAAATCAAACAGAAGACATGGAAGATTAAACATTTCTCTTTAATAATGACTTTTCTATTCACCCCACCCTAACCCCATCTGCTTTCCAGCTGTTCAACCCCTCGTGAATCCCATTTTTAAAACCTATTCGTTCATTTTCTGTAAAGAAATCTAAATTCCCTTATTATTTCTTAATACATAAGTAATTTTATACCTAAATATATCTCATAGCCTCAACTACAATTTACCACATTCAAAAAGTTACCCACATTATATTATTTATAATACCTTTTTTTTTCTGAAATCACTGCTGTCTTCTACCCTAAATTTGTTTCCAGGATCCACACTTGCAATCAATACTCTTAATATGAGCATATACTTGCCAAAATCTCTGGTCTTTTTCATAGACTCCACCCATTCATATTATCAATTCCCCCTGTTAAACAATCAGTCTCTCATATGATGTCAATTTTCAGGACTATAAAGAAAAGGGAGGAAATACAAACATTGATTTTTATTTATTCCTTTTTAAATTCTTACTCTCTCCAGATGTGTGATTTCCTCATAATGCCAACCATTCTATGTTTTCATCTACCACCTTTATAGCAAGGTGCCCCTAATTAGTGATCTCTAGTCCCTCCCCTCTCACCATGTTATCAACTGCCTACCAGTCCCTGACACCTGAGTTTCAGCCAACACCATAAACTCCAGAGGTTTGGAATGATCCTTCTTATGTTGTCACTGCAATGAGTTCTTCAGACTGTCCTAGCTTCATCTCACCACTGTTCCAGTCACACAAGTTCAAAGCTTTGAAGTAATCTTTTCTTCTTCCCTCTCACTCACTTGCTTGCCAGGTCCTGAAAATATTTTATTCTGCAGCATGTCACTCGATATTCCCTTTTTTTTTATTTCCACTGTTGAGCTAATGGCTCACATCTGGATCTTTGCAATAGGAAGCCTAACTAGTTTCCTAACTCCACATCCATTCCTCCTAAGCTGTTACCAATCACCATCACATTAGGCTTCCTAGAACATAAAACCAAGTACAGGATGCCCTATGGAAATATTTTAAAATTCTGTGTAGGGCATTCAAGGTCTCTCATTCTAAAAATCAAATCTATATTTCCAGTACTGAGCAACTGCAGTGCTATTCACTTGTCAGACTATCCACTCTTCCCAACACATTGCTTTCCTTGTCCTTTTTGTTTTAGACATAATATTCTGTACGACTGAAAAAGTCTTTTACTTGACAGCTCTTCCTCCACTTGATAAAATTTTAATAATTTTATAAAATTATGTGAGTTGTCTTCTTCTATGTGGATTTTTCCGTGTTACAATTTCTCCACCATGGATTGCATCACTGCTTCAGTTAAATATATTTTTAATTCTATAAAACAATTAGGCTATCTCAAACTCTCAAAATGCTACTTCCTCTGCCATAAAACATGATATTCTCCCTCTAGAAATCAAGTAAAATTACAAACTTCTTAAATATGTTTTATAGATTTTTTAAGTTATCTCTACCTCTACCCCAAAATTAAACTCCCTATCCCCAAATTAAAACTATACATTAGGATGAGATACGTGTTTTATTTATATATGCACTCTTTATTTATACACTCATTCATTCACTCACTTTTGCATACAACATTAATCATAAATCCATAAAGGACTTAACATTGCTTATGGAGTAACTTAGAGTATGATGATTAAAATAATATTAAAATAAATAATAAAATGATAAAGTTTTAAAAAGAGTAAGATTATTAGAAGTTTTGATTGGGAGAAGTGAAAGAAATACAGACTATTAAATACCACACATTTCCCAATTATTGGCCATAAATAAGTTATTTGAAATCTCTCACATGGTTTATCATAATGCTTTATATCTAGAAAGGAATAAATGAATGTTTTTAAATTGCTAACTGAATCATTATTCTTCCTATTTTTTTTTGAGAGATAAGTCAAAATTCTTCAGAAATGTGTTCTGGTTTTACCAAACCAACTTATTTATTTTTAAGTATTAATATTAATGGCAACTTATTTTTAATTATTAATATTAATGGCATATAAAAAACAATGTTCTTGCACATATTTTGAGAAGATGAAAACACAGAATGGACAGGCTTAAAGTAACTTGATATGACAGAATAATAAATATATATATATATATATGGTCTTGGTGCATAGCTTCTAAAACCCTTGAAATCTCTGAAGTTGTTAAGTGTATTTTTGTATCCTAGTGAGATTACTAGCATGGCTGTGGGTTCCTGGATATGGGGGTATCCTGGATATTATCCAGGATGGGGACTGATTGCCAGGGGAACCAGCCCTGTGATTAAAGATTGAAATGTTAAGCCCCAGCCCCCAGCATCCAGGGAGGAAAGAGGGGCTGAAGATAGAGTTAATAACCAATGGCCAATTATGTAATTAATTATATGTACATAATGAATCCTCTATAAAATTCCAAAAGGACAGTGTTTGGAGAGCTTCTGGGTTGCTGAACACATCTACATACCAGTAGCATGGCACATCCCATCTCCATGGGGACAGAAGTTCCTGCCTTTGGGACCCTTCCAAACCTCACTGTTTGTACCTCTTCATCTAGCTGTTCATTTGTATCCTTTAACATATCCGTTGTAATAAATAAGCACTAGTAAGCAAAGCATTTCCTTGATTTCCATAAGCCATTAGAGCAAATGACGGAAGCTGAGGAGGGGGTTATGGGAACCCCCAATATGTAGCCAATTGATCAGATGTATTGGAGATGGAGACTTGGACTTATGATTAAATCTGAAGTAGGGTACAGTCTTGTAGGACTGAGGCCTTTATCTGTGGAATTTGACACTCACTCTAGGTAGAGCACACCAGGATCCAGTTTAATTACAGCACAACAAGCTAGTGTTGGAGAATTGGTCAATGTGGGAAAAACAAACAAACAAACAAAAAAAAACACATACACACACATGTGGGGTCACAGAAATGTTCTGTGTTGAGTGTGAGTAGTAAAGAACAAAACGGTCTTTTTCTAATATACACCTGACATATAAGAACATTTGTATTTATACTAATATGTACATTTATTCACTCTTCAATAAACCCTCATTCAGGTCCCATTCTGTGAAAAGTACATGCTCTCAGGTTTTTTTAGAGATACAGGGAAGATAGTCTTTATTTTAAAAAAATTATCATCATCATCATTCAGAATAAAAGAAAGATAAAATAAAATGAATAAGGTGTTATTGCCTTAGTCAAATATTCCAAAAATGACTCGTCTATGCCTCTAATTTTATCAAGAACTTTTTAAAAAAGGAATCTTATACCTCCCATATTTAAAATCAATATTCTTACTTGTCCCTCCAAACCTCTCCGTGTTCCCATTCATAGAAACAATTCTTCATACAACTTCTTTGTCTTCACTTTCTTACTTCACATTCATTCTCCCACCATGACCTTTCTGCTGTTCCAATTAGTTCAATGAAATTGAACTGCTCTGATTGGGATCACCACATACTTCTTGTTTCCATGTCCAACAGGCACAATTTTTAAAAATAAAGCAACGAATATAATTTAATATCACGAGCTATTCTATACTTCTTTAAACACGCTTATATCTTTGTCCACTCATAACTCTCCTTTTCCAGTTTCAGCTCTTTGACTTAGCCTTAAAATGTAGTTCACTAAAACCTAAGACTTGAAACTGTAAAAAGACTAGAAAAAAAAACAGGGGGAAAGCTTTGTGTCATCAGTCTGGGTGGTGATTTTTTGGATATAACTCCCAAATCATAGGCAACAATAGCAAAAATAGAGAAGTGAAATTACATCAAACTAAAAAGCTTCTGTCCAACAAAAAAACAATTGACAGAATGAAGAGAAAACCTACAGAATGAAAAAAATTTGCAAGTCATACATCTGCTAAGGGATTAATATTCAAAATACATAAGGAATGAAACAACTCAATAGAAAAAAATACCCCAATTAAAAACTGGGCAAAGGATCTGAATAGACATTTCTCCAAAGAATATATACAAATGGCCAACAAGCATATGAAAAAAATTCTCAACTTCACTAATTATCAGAAAAATGCAAATTAAACCATAATGAGATATTACCTTCCACCTGTTAGAATAACTAGTCTCAGAAAAATGAAAGATAACAAGTGTTGATGAGAATGCAGAGAAAACGGAATCCTTGTACAGTGTGGATGGAAATGTAAATAAGTACAGCTATTATGGAAAACACAATGGAGGTCCAACAAAAAATTAAAAATAGAACTACCATATTATCCAGCAATCTCACTATTGGGTATATATCCAAAGGAAATGAAGTCAACATGTCAAAGAAACATCTACACTCCCATGTTCACTGCAGCACTACTCACAATAGCCAAAATATAAAATCAACCAAAGTGTCCAGCAGTGGATAAATGGAAGATGTGGCATAACAGTGGAATACTGTTCTGCCTTAAGATAAAGGAAATCCTGGCATTAGAGACAACATGAATGAACCTGAAGGATACTATGTTAAGCAAAATAAGTCAGGCACAAAGAAACAAATGCCGTTATGATTTCATTTATCTGTGGAATCTAAGTAAGTCAAACTCATAGAAACAGAGTAGAATGTTTCTTACTAGGGACTGTCAATGAGTGGCAATTGGGAAGATGTTGGTCAAAAGATACAAAAGTTCAGTGAGACAGAGGAATAAATTCAATAGATCTATTATACATCATGGTGTCTGTAGTTAATAACAAAAATTGCTCAAAAATACTCAAAAATTGCTAAGAGTAGACCTTAATGTTGTCATCACACAAAAAAATTATAAGTGTATGAGGTAATGCATATGTTAATTAGCGTGTTTTAGCCATTCCACAATGCATAAAACATTTTAAAACACAACATTATACACAATAAATGTATACAGTTTTGTCAATTTAAAAAATAAATAGGCCAAGCACGGTGCCTCATGCATGTAATCTCAGCACTTTGGGAGGCCAAGGCGGGTGGATCACCTGAGTGATCAGCTGGTCTGAGAAATAAAGGGAAAGAGTACAAAAGAAGAAATTTTAAAGGTGGGTGTCTGGGGGAGACATCACATGTCGGCAGGTTCTGTGATGCCCCCTGAGCTGTAAAATCATCAAGTTTTTGTTAGTGATTTTCAAAAGGGGAGGGAGTATACAAATAGGGTGTGGGTCACAAAGATCACATGCTTCACAAGGTAATAAAATATTACAAGGCAAATGGAAGAAGGGCAAGATCACAGGACCGGGGTGAGATTAAAATTGTCAGTGAAGTTTCAGGCATACATTGTCATTGATAACATCCTATCAGGAGACAAGGTTTGAGCAGACAACTGGTCTGACCAAAATTTATTAGGTGGGAATTTCCTCGTCCTAATAGGCCTCGGAATGCTACAGGAGACTGGGGCTTATTTCATCCCTTATCTACAATTGTAAAAGACAGATGTCCCCAGAGCAGCCATTTTAGAGACCTCCCCATAGGAACGCATTCTCTTTCTTAGGGATGTTCCTTACTGAGAAAAAGAATTCAGCCATACTTCTCCTATTTGCTTTTGAAAGAAGAGAAATATGGTTCTGTTCAGCCTGGCTCTCAGGCAGCCAGACCTAATGGTTATCTCCCTTATTCCCTGAATATCGCTGTTATCCTGTTCTTTTTTCAAGGTGCCCAGATTTCATATTGCTTAAACAATTTGTGCAGTTAACACAATCATTACAGGGTCCTGAGGCGACATACATACTCAGCTTATGAAGATGACAGGATTAAGAGATTAAAGACAGGCACAGGAAATCACAAGACGATTGACTGGGGAAGTGATAAGTGTCCATGAAATCTTCACAATTTATGTTCATAGATTGCAGTAAAGACAGACGTAAGAAATTATAAAAGTATTAATTTAGGGAACTAATAAATGTCCATGAAATCTTCACAATTTCTGTTCTTCTGCCATGGCTTCAGCCGGTCCCACCGTTCAGGGTCCCTGACTTCCCGCAACAATGGTGAAACCCCATTTCTACTAAAAATACAAAAAAGTTAGCTGGGTGTGGTGTCACGCACCTGTAATCCAAGCTACTTGGGAGGCTGAGGCAGAAGAATTGCTGGAACCCAGGAGGCCAATGTTGCAGTGAGCTGAGATCATGCCACTGCACTCCAGCATGGGTGACAAGAGTAAAACTCTGTCTCAAAATAATAATAATAATTACAATAAAAATGTAGGCATTCTATAGTGCTTAGTCTTTGATCCTCTCCATTTCTCACTCTATACTTTTTCTCTACATAATATCATCCTATTATATAGTTTTCACATAAAATACTAACTACTCAAATAGATATTTCCAGTCTAAACCTCTCAAATAAGCTCAAGACTTATATGTAATAGTGGCCACCAATGTCTCCTAATGTCTGAAATATATCTTAAATTTAATACATAAAAAAGTGGACTTGGATCTTCACTCCAAAACCTGTTCATCCCAGATCTTCAGTAAATTGCACCTACACCACCATCTATTCAATGGTTCCATCCATATTCCTGGTAGACATACTTCATTCATTCCTCTCCTTCTTCTCATGCCTCATATTTAATCAGTCAGAAAATCTTTGCAAATTATACTTCTAAGATATATTTCACAACCGTTCTTGTGTACTTCTCTACTAAACTGTCCAAGGTCAAACCTTTATCATTGAGTGGATTCTCATTATCTTCACTTCTTAATGTGTCCTTTGCTGTTTTTCTTCCCTTGCTTCCCTTCAGTTCATTTTCCACACAACAGTTAGATTGGCAAAATAAGTAAATTTGATCTCCCTTTCTCACTCCCTCTCTCTTTTTCTCTCTCCCTCTCTCTCACTCTCTGCCTCTCTCCCTTTTCCTCTCCCTCTCCCTCCCTCTGATTTAAAATTGTTGACCAACACCCAAACTCATATCTTGTCCTTCAATGCCTACATCATCTGACCTCCTGGCCTACCTATTTTCTCTACTCCAATCATACTGGCCTCCTTTCAGTTCCTGAAATGTTCCTAGATCTTCCACACCTGAAATATTTTGCTTATCCTATTCTTTCCACCCAGAATTCTCTTTACCTACATCTTTGCACGGCTGAGTATTTTTTTTATTTCTTTAAGTGTCAGTTTGTTATGTGAAAGAAGTATTCACTGATACTGGCAGCAGCTCTTTTTTTCAGATAATTTGATGTTTTTATTATTGGTTTAATTCTTTAGTTATGTCTTCTCTTTGTAATCTATATGCCCTATATGGGAAGCCACACTATCTGTTTTACACAATTCTGTAAGAATTACCTAGCACAAAGTCTGGTAGCTGGTTAGCAAAATAAATATTTAATATATATATATATAGTTTTTAAAATGACTGAATTGACTAATTACACACTACTACAAAGAATTTAAATTGATTTTCTAGATTTGGAGCCAGATGTCTATTAAGCTCTGATGAAAGTCAATATTTCTTAATACTAAATGATGAAAGCAAAGATTGGGTAGAATTGGTACCAAAGTCAATGAGAGCTAAAAAGAGAGAGGCTAACCATATATATTTGTAATACCTGATGCTTTAGCCTATGAAATAGATTGTGTTTTACTTATGTGGTCTCCTTCTCTCTACATTAAAATTCAAATGTAAATACAAAATTTTATGGGCCCTTTGCTTTCACGTATCCTTGGATATCATTTGGTACATTTCAATTTTTTAAAACTGTGAATACCTGAGAATATTTAGGCTTGCCTGGAAGTATACTCTGGAAATATCTGTATTCATTTTTCTTAAAAGATCTTAGCATGATTAAATAGGCTAAATGATGGAGACATTTAATAACAAATTTCATATTTTTTGTTCTTATGTTTTGTCATCCTGCTGAAAGCCCCTTAAGCCAAAACAATGAATCGTTTATGACAACCTTGCAAGGGGCCAAACACAACTCATCATAGACTCAGGTGTCTTGCTTCAGTCTGACTTGCAATGTTACCACCTTTTAGCATGAAGTGGGAAACCTGAAGGACAGCAAAGCAGAAAAGAATAAATAAGTAATTAAGCTTTTTCTATCCCATGGAAAACAATTTAGAAGTTTGGAATTACTTTTTATATGTTTTGTAAATTCCTATTTCAGTAAACAAACATCAGTATAAATACTAAATAAGGCCACAATTAATTGATTCTTGAACCAACTGTATCAGCAGCCTCTATATTCAACATAAAAAATCAAATGCCAACTATACTATAATATTCAAATATATGTTAATAGACAGCATTAATAAATGCCTTAAAATGAGTCCTAAAATAAAAATAAAGCATATTTGCTAAAACATTGACTTTTAATGAAAAATACTAAATATTGTCAAGCATTTTATGTTAAAAATCAGTCTAATTATCTCACTTTTGTTGCTTAGGAAGAAGGTGGGAAATTTCCTCAGAAATTAAGAACTCAGACACTACTCATTACTCTTTACCTATGACTTTTTGCAATGTAACATTCTCATATAGTGGAAAGAGACTTCTGAGTGAGCTACATGTAAATACAAACATAAGTCTGAAATCTTCCTGATTATATATATAGCTTCATAATCTCTCTATAAATCTGCTGATTTTTCTTATCTTTAAAATTGGGAAGACATTTTCCTCATCAAAATATTGAGATGACTATTTTAAATAAGACACTATATGTAAAGCTCTGAGCACTTGGAGGTGCTCAATAAGTATTACTTCATATGATCTTAGAGAAAAGTAAAGAGATTAAATTTTGTCAGATTTCTGCTAATGTTTCATAAGTGTTCTCCCAGATAGTAGGTAAACCTTATATCTGCCCTGAAGAGCTGATAATACTATCATTATCTCCACAGGTTTGTACTCAGAATTTGGTGCTCAGGGAAATTACTTGCTCACTGCACATCTAGTACATTGAGATACAAAGGGTTTGAATTCAAATCTTAGAAATATTAAAAGCCTTTTTTTTCTGTCTGTTTGGTTGACTCATAAGGGGAAATTTTCCAAGATGTGAGGACCATCAAGACTACTTTACCAGGAAAAGATCAAATTGATTAGATCCACTTGGTCAAACCAAGACATGTGACAGAAGACTACTTAAATTGCATTGGGAGTTATACCTGATGTAAATGACGAGTTGATGGGTGCTGATGAGTTGATGGCTGCAGCACACCAACATGGCACAAGTATACATATGTAACAAACCTGCAC
>NW_012107631.1:308130-316018 GCF_000951045.1 Mandrillus leucophaeus
AAATAAATAAATAAATAAATAAAAATTAAGAAAAAAAAAAAAAAAGAAAGTCAGAGTCACCCAAGAGAACAATCTTTCAGTAAAGTGACTCACTGGGACACCCACAGTTCAAATGTGTCTGCATGTCCCCTCCTTTCCCATTCCCAGGACTGTATCAGCAAGTGCCTCAGGAAGCAGAAGACTTTGTAGAGAAGTCTAGCCAAATAAGATGTATCAAGATCTAAACAGAAATTGCTAAGTTTGTCACTATTGTTTTTAATAAGCTATTTGCTCTTTCCTATTTTTTCACTCTAAATGTTAGAGTAATGGTGGTAAAAGATGGTAAAAGCAATAGATAGACTACAAAATAAACTGTAGCTTCATAATCTCTCCATACATCTGCTGATTTTTCTTATCTTTAAAATTGGGAAGACATTTTCCTCATCAAAATATTGAGATAACTATTTTAAATAAGACACTATATGTAAAGCTCTGAGTGCTTGGAGGTACTCAATAAATATTACTTCATATGATCTTAGAGAAAAGTAAAGAGATTAGAGTTATTTCCTGTAAATCAATCTCCAAAGCCCACCTTTTATTAATAGGTAGCAGAGAAACCATGGCTATACTAATCCCAGAAAGCAGCTGCCTATTAAAAGTGGAGCCCACTGAAACTACCCAGTTGCAACAACTAGAACAGAGTTTAGACAACCAACTACAATCAACCTATTTCTTATTCATAGCTCAAGAATTATAGTTGCATAAGGACCTTACTGTACTCTGCACTCAGTAGATGCTCAAAAAGTTGTTTTGGCCAAAATGAACTGATTTGACTAGGAGAATGAATGTGAAAATACTAAAATCTCTTCTCCTAAAACTAATAACATTTCTCAAAAACACCATTGTACATTCCAGAGGATATCTGTTCTAAACATTAAATGCAACTATCTGCTCTTAGCATTAAAATTTAGCTCAGGAATATCTTAAAACAGTTCAGAATAGTATAATTTGGCCTTTCAAAATTTTTTTTCCAATCAATACAGCACTAGTTTTGAAAAATCTGGCAATCATATACTATTTGGTAATGATGATGACTGTCCCACTTTCTTTCTGTCCTTGAAAACAAATCTGGAGAATATTCCTATTCGAAACAATTTTTTTTTTTCTAAAAACATCTGGCTACTTAAGTTTTATCTCCTCTCCTAATAAGGTTCAAAATTGGTATCACTCATGATCATCTGGTTATCATATTTATGGAATAAATTAATAAATATCCTAAATATGAGATATCTAGTCGGACATCAGAATAAAATACTTAAAATATAAACCAAGTCAGAAAATCTAGAACATACAGTCAATGTGCATGTGATGACTGATGATAATTATTTGGGTTTTTATTTATTTTTTTGGAAGACTTTATTACTTGCTGTTTGAATAAAGTATTCAGAAGGATAACGAGTATTTGTTGTTGTTGTTATTGTCGTTGTTGTTGTTGTTCTCTCACAAAAGTTTCCTAGTAGTTCATATGCTATCTAATAGATGACAAAAGTCCTGCCCTATGGTGACAGAGCAGATAATGAAAAATACCGGGCCTTCAAGACAATAGAAAGTGGACATTTTCATGACAGATAGTGTTCTTAGGGAGTATAGAACTACTGGAGTAATGAGAATAGGACTGAAAGCCTTTTCTATAAACGATTGAGTATCCCCAGTGTCCTATGGATTCCCAGTGTCCTAGGAAAGAACTCATTTTATGGGGGAAAACAGTCATTTAGCACAGAGGGAAGCACAATGGAGGGACACACACGAGAACCTAGGGGGATAGAGGGAAAGAGGCATAAGATAACATCAAGGCTTGTAATCAGGATGTGCCAACAGAGACCTCTTGACACCCAGGGAATTGTGAGTGAGTTTGGGATGCACAATTGTGAGACTCCAAGTTGGACTTTGTGAGGTAGTAGGATGGTGGAATATGTTTGTATCTTGAATAAATGGTTGCTATTTTTTAGTTGTAACCACATTTTCTCCTAATGACAGGGTCCAGGTAAGTAGGAATAATTAGTTTGTTTCTGTGAGTAAATTTTCTAATTATTTTGATAACAACTTGAGTGAACATAACAGTGTAAGAAGAAAAACAAAACATAAAGCATCCCAGGGTCTAATTTCTAAGGATATCCCAGTAAAAATGTTATATCAAATTAGATAATTATAGAGCTAGCAGGTAGAATTTACCTATTCACTTAGACTGTAATTCATGCACCAAGTTCTACATATCTTCTGCAGGAATGTCCTGGAACCAGGGCACTTTATTTGTACTAAATAAACACATCAGGGTTTACTCTCAAGAAGCTTACAGAAGGACAGAAAAGACATAATCTCATTGAGATGGATGGAAATAGAAGATGCTACAATGACACGTAATTACCAAGTGACTTGCAATTGTTTCAGACTGGGGAGGGGACTACTCAGATAAGGATGACAGAAGACAAAGATGACATATCCCGAAAAGTAATATTTGAAATGACTGATGATAGCCACCCCAATGAAAACATTGCAGTTAGCCTTCAAATTAGATAATGAATACCTCAAAAGTCTCATTAATGTAATTATATCGTATTTAGTAAACATCACGGTGAGAGATGGCATAGCAAAGTTGGAGGGGAGCAGGAATCATACAAGCGTGAAAGCAACTAGACCAGACTCTAGCCCAACAGACATTATACCCACCTCTAAATACAGTGCTAACTCAAGGGCTTTTTCATCTAATTCAAGTACCACAATCATAAACTCCTCAAAATAATTTGTGTATTAAAAGAAGAATTCTACATTGTGCTGTTTCATGGACTTCTGAATGGCCATGTTCTCAATTTCAGGTATTCTCTGTGCCAATGTATAATTGTTTTTGTAGGAGATAGTGAACAGAACTCAGATAAAAACTGTATAACAGTACTTCTTTTTCCTTAGTCCATCTGTCTCTTTAGTCACTGATTAATGGCTCTAACCTTGGGAATTTTCAGGGTCTTTGGAAAAATAGCAAATGACATAAATCTAAAATATGTTAGTAGGTAGGAGACTTATGCTCTGCTTCCTTCACTTTGGCATCTTTGGGTCACACATCAAGACACTATAAAGTTTAAGGAAATGGAAATTTTGGTTTAAAATGTGTCCCTTCTCTCCCCAGTCTCATTTCTGTTTTCTTCAAGCCACTCTCCCACAATCACATTCATTTTGTGTCAAGAACTTGAAAATCATACCATCAATCTACACACACACACACACACACACACACACACACACACAGACACATTCTGCATTTTTTCTACAACGCATTTCAATGGATTAGGTTTTGGTACCAAACAAATAAGATATGTTCCTTTTTTCCCCAAAAGTTCTAATGTGAACTTGACAGTAGCAACACATCAACATAAAGGTATTTAGACAGCCATACAAATGCTTATAAATAATGTATATCCCTTTTAAATATTAGTAAATATGGGTTATGTGAGTGAAAATTAAAAAATGAATTGCAAAATCTTTAGACCATTAGAGCTTATTAAATAAAACATATAAGAGACTATTGATTTGAACTGAACTCCTGCACTAGACCCAACAACCAAACCAAAATGGAGTCACTCATGCTATAAAGCTCCATGCCACTAAGCCAAAAGTAAGTTATCTGACCTTCCAAGAAATCAGGGGAGTGAGAGATAATAGCCAAATTCCCAAACAAGCCAGTTTTAGCCAACATGATAAGGAAGTGCTCTCTAACGCTTACAAGAAAATTAACTTTTAACAACCAATCTGATTTTTGTTCTCTGTTTCTGCTTTCCTCAGCTCCTTGTCTGCAATACTGACCTCTCTAGCTTAGTTCATTGGAACACTCATTCTACTTTGTCAGATGAGGTGCTGCACAATTTTAGAATCACAAATAAAAGCCAGTTGAGAGTTTTACTTTTAAATATGTTGTAATTTTGTCTTTTAACAACCTGAAAGAGGTTTTAAGTCCATCAAGGTCTGCAACTTCATTGTACAACAGGGAAAACCACAAGCGTAGTGTGTATAGGGGAAGGAAATCATAACACCACATTCCATTGATGGAGTAAGGCTTTTTGTAGGAGGTCAGATTTCCTGCATGCTCTGAACAGAAGAGATTGAGTTTTCTGTTTGAAATTTAGAAATCCTTCACTTGTACCTATAAGCAATCCCTTTTCTCAGAATCAGATGCCTTATGTAAATCTTTCATTGCCATTTCAAACAAGCCTGGCAGCTTTTTGCCAAAGACAGAAAGCAGGCTCTGGAATTTATTTCAAGGTTTCCTTATGGTCAGACTAATGTTGCTAGGTTTCAGAAAAGATTCCTTATTCCTAGGCTAAGGGTTGAAGCTCCACAGCATTTCTGCTTTCAAACATTAGTGTTTTCCTTCTTTTTTGAATGGTCAATAAGCCAGTTCCACATTATTAAAGTGAAAGATCATGAAAGTCAATTTTTTAAGAAATCCACTTCAATTTAACTGGGTGTAAGAAGTCCAATTCAATTTAACTGGGTGCGAAGGACTCTTAATATTCCATTTTATTTCAAATTTTATGTATATGTAAACAAGTAGTATTATAAAATGATTTTTTTTACTCAAAGGTAAATTGCATTATTAAAATATAAGCCCTAATTTCCAAATATTGTGATAATAACAACTTGAAAAAAAACATGTAACAGGAAAAGTTTGAAGCTAGCTTGGCTTCATTTTGGAAACTCCAAATGTTATCTGTTTATTCTTAAGCATAGTCATCAGCACTGATATTGACAATGCCTTTCTTAAAATAGCCAACGATGAGTTCTGCATATGAGGTGTACTCAATAAGCTTGCTCATCAATTTACTGACTCACTAATAGATTTGCCACTGCTTTGTGTCATCAATTTAAAACATCCTTATCTGAAAATAATTTATGGAAATCCATGGTCCTTGAAAATGAAAAAGCATACTGTTTTGTTTTCAGATTTCATCATCCTGTTTTCTCTTTATTCATAAATATTTAAATGACAAATCAGGCTACCAAAATTATCACACCTACACTGCAGTCTCCTTTAACCCTCCTCACACAAAATGTTCCTTCTTTATTTATCTTTTCTCTTTGGGCATAAATAAAAAGTCTCTTAATTTGAATGTTTAATCTACAGAAGATTTCATTCCTTGTCAAAGAGTCTGGGTTGATCACATTCTTCCACTAATAGTATCATCCTATCTAAGTAACTCATAAAAATTAAGAATCACATATAATTATTTATATTCAGTTCCCTAAAACACATAAAACCTATACCTGCTTTTTACATTTGATGAAGAAACTAAATGTTTATTTATTGAAGCTATGTGGTTTGTTTACTACAGGATGTTTGAAGTCACAGTAGAAAACAAAACACAGTACAAATAAAGTAACAGGAATAAAATTTTAAAAACTTGAATAAGAAGCAAAAGAACAGAAGATTCCCAGTCAGCTAAAATGAGCAGATTGTTGTATTTGTTTCTGGTTTCCTGACATTTAAGGCAAACTCATATTTGTGCTTTAAGACACAGGTCAAACGACACCTGCTCTGTGAAGTTTCTCCTGAGTCCCTAAGGGTCAGCAGTTCTTTCTCCTCCAGAACCCTAGTAGGATGTGAACACTTATCTCATTTGTCGCAATACTTTTCTTATAAATCCTTCTTTGCTCACAGGAGCAATTCCTCAAGGCATCAAAATCAGACACCTCTGCCTTTCCTTTGTTCCTGTTGTTAAATGAGTATTTAGCACCCTCCAGTAGCCCATTTTTCCTCTCTGAAACTTTTTCAACTTACTTATTAGCATTTGAGTTCTGAAATATCACCAGGCAGTTGGTTCTTTTAGTCTAAAGACTTGTACTGCCTTTTTTTGATTAAAACAAAATGTTTAATATCAAATAATTTCTACATCTTAACTCTTCCTCATACTCTTTTTCTAAAACTCCTAGAGAGATATCAAAGTCCCTGAGATGATGTTCAATACTTCATCAGTATTCTATTCATATTTTCCATTTTTTGTTCTATGCTTTGTGTGTTTATCGACTTTGTTTTAAAGAATACAGCATTAGTTTGGTATGTAGATTTTCCAGTTATTTCTTTCTTATATTTTCAGAAAATATGTTTGAGTTCCAAAAATACTTACTTGGTTTTCATAGCAGTCTGATTTTCCTTTATTTTTCTTTTCTAACGTATATAATGTGCACTCAAATCTTTCTGAGAATGTAATTAGAATATTTTTCAAGTTTTCTTATGTTCATTGAATTACTTCTGTTTCCTCTAGTCATTTGTTCTTTTTCATTGCTTGTTTCTTTGCATTTAGTTTGTCGATTTTCTTAAATTCTCTGATGATCTATAGTTGGTACTTCACAATTAAGAAGAAAGGTCTTGATGGATGAATTAAGGTAGCTGTCACACCTTTCTACATAGATCTGGATCTATTTTTCCAAAATACTGTTCCATGAAATGAACAGGCTGTTTTCCTCTTTGTGTAATGTTAAAGAAAACAATATTCAATGATACTTGTTAAAGCACAGTAAAAAAGACTTCATTTAGGATCATTGCAATAGCTACAGGAATGACTACAACTAAGTCTAACAATAGGACAAAGAGCTTAAACTCAACTCTGAATACAGCAGGGGCAAGTGAGAATTTGTAGCCAAGAAGCAGAGGAGGTAGTCAGAAGATGGAAAATTACTAAATAGAAACATCAGGGGTAAGGGGGATTCTGGCTAAACCAACCTAACAGGATCTTGGTAAAGACAGACCAGAGAGATCAGAAATCACCTGGGGGATAATGAGGATGAATAATGTGATCAGTTATCAAGGGTGATCAGACATTGAGATTGGGGATTATTGCTAAATTGACTTAGTTCAAACAGTATTTTACAAGGAAGTGCATAGATGGGCCTAGGAGAATGTTCAGAAGCCTAGACTAAAATTTGGCCAAGCAAAGAACACATGTCAGCAAATAGGTGAGGACATACTAACTGGTTGGCATCATATTAGGATGTGTGGACAGGAGGTAAGCAGGTAGGCTGCCCATATGCCAAAATAACAAGAATATTATTCTGGGAATGAAGCACTTTAGCATATTTTTCTCCCAGTCTGAGAATTTTTATTCGTCTGTTCTCATGTTGCTGATAAAGACATATCCAAGATGGGAATTTATAAAGAAAATGAAGGTTAGTGGACTCACAGTTCCATGTGGCTGGGGAGGCCTCAGACAAGAGAAGAATGAAAGTCGAGTGAAAAGGGTTTTCTCTTATAAAACCATCAGCTCTCTTAGTCACTATCACAAAAACAGTATGGGAAAAACTGTCCCCATGATTAAATTGTCTCTCACTAGGTCCCTCCCACAACACATGGAAATTATGAAGCTACAATTCAAGATAAGATTTTGATGGAGACACAGTCAAACCATATCATTCCACCCCAGCCCCTCCAAAATCTCATGTCCTCACATTTCAAAATCAATCATGCCTTCCCAAAAATCCCCCGAAGTCTTAATTCATTTCAGCATTAATTCAAAATTTCACAGTCCAAAGTCTCATCTGAGACAAGGCAAGTCCCTTCCACCTACAAGCCTGTAAAATCAAAAGCAAGTTAGTTACTTGCTGGATACAATGGGGGTACAGGCATTGGGTAAATACACTCAGTCCAAATAGGAGAAATCGGCCAAAACAAAAGGGCTAGAGGTCCCATGCAAATCTGAAATCAAGTGGGGCAGCCAAATTTTAAAGCTCCAAAATGATCTCCTCTGACTCCATGTCTCACATCCAGGACATAATAATGCAAGAGGTGAGTTTCCATGGTCTTGGGCAGCTCCGCCCCTGTGACTTTGCAGGGTACAGCCTCCCTCCAGGCTGCTTTAATGGGCTG
>NW_012107631.1:316068-320399 GCF_000951045.1 Mandrillus leucophaeus
ACTTTGTTTTAAAGAATACAGCATTAGTTTGGTATGTAGATTTTCCAGTTATTTCTTTCTTATATTTTCAGAAAATATGTTTGAGTTCCAAAAATACTTACTTGGTTTTCATAGCAGTCTGATTTTCCTTTATTTTTCTTTTCTAACGTATATAATGTGCACTCAAATCTTTCTGAGAATGTAATTAGAATATTTTTCAAGTTTTCTTATGTTCATTGAATTACTTCTGTTTCCTCTAGTCATTTGTTCTTTTTCATTGCTTGTTTCTTTGCATTTAGTTTGTCGATTTTCTTAAATTCTCTGATGATCTATAGTTGGTACTTCACAATTAAGAAGAAAGGTCTTGATGGATGAATTAAGGTAGCTGTCACACCTTTCTACATAGATCTGGATCTATTTTTCCAAAATACTGTTCCATGAAATGAACAGGCTGTTTTCCTCTTTGTGTAATGTTAAAGAAAACAATATTCAATGATACTTGTTAAAGCACAGTAAAAAAGACTTCATTTAGGATCATTGCAATAGCTACAGGAATGACTACAACTAAGTCTAACAATAGGACAAAGAGCTTAAACTCAACTCTGAATACAGCAGGGGCAAGTGAGAATTTGTAGCCAAGAAGCAGAGGAGGTAGTCAGAAGATGGAAAATTACTAAATAGAAACATCAGGGGTAAGGGGGATTCTGGCTAAACCAACCTAACAGGATCTTGGTAAAGACAGACCAGAGAGATCAGAAATCACCTGGGGGATAATGAGGATGAATAATGTGATCAGTTATCAAGGGTGATCAGACATTGAGATTGGGGATTATTGCTAAATTGACTTAGTTCAAACAGTATTTTACAAGGAAGTGCATAGATGGGCCTAGGAGAATGTTCAGAAGCCTAGACTAAAATTTGGCCAAGCAAAGAACACATGTCAGCAAATAGGTGAGGACATACTAACTGGTTGGCATCATATTAGGATGTGTGGACAGGAGGTAAGCAGGTAGGCTGCCCATATGCCAAAATAACAAGAATATTATTCTGGGAATGAAGCACTTTAGCATATTTTTCTCCCAGTCTGAGAATTTTTATTCGTCTGTTCTCATGTTGCTGATAAAGACATATCCAAGATGGGAATTTATAAAGAAAATGAAGGTTAGTGGACTCACAGTTCCATGTGGCTGGGGAGGCCTCAGACAAGAGAAGAATGAAAGTCGAGTGAAAAGGGTTTTCTCTTATAAAACCATCAGCTCTCTTAGTCACTATCACAAAAACAGTATGGGAAAAACTGTCCCCATGATTAAATTGTCTCTCACTAGGTCCCTCCCACAACACATGGAAATTATGAAGCTACAATTCAAGATAAGATTTTGATGGAGACACAGTCAAACCATATCATTCCACCCCAGCCCCTCCAAAATCTCATGTCCTCACATTTCAAAATCAATCATGCCTTCCCAAAAATCCCCCGAAGTCTTAATTCATTTCAGCATTAATTCAAAATTTCACAGTCCAAAGTCTCATCTGAGACAAGGCAAGTCCCTTCCACCTACAAGCCTGTAAAATCAAAAGCAAGTTAGTTACTTGCTGGATACAATGGGGGTACAGGCATTGGGTAAATACACTCAGTCCAAATAGGAGAAATCGGCCAAAACAAAAGGGCTAGAGGTCCCATGCAAATCTGAAATCAAGTGGGGCAGCCAAATTTTAAAGCTCCAAAATGATCTCCTCTGACTCCATGTCTCACATCCAGGACATAATAATGCAAGAGGTGAGTTTCCATGGTCTTGGGCAGCTCCGCCCCTGTGACTTTGCAGGGTACAGCCTCCCTCCAGGCTGCTTTAATGGGCTGACATTGAGTATCTGCAGCTTTTCCAGGCACACAGTGCAAGCTGTCAGTGGATCTACAACTCTGGAGTCTGGAGGACAGTGACCCTATTCTCACAGCTCCACTAGGCAGTGCCCCAGTAGGGACTCTGTGTGGGGCTCCGACCCCACATTTCCCTTCCTCACTGCCCCAGCAGAGGTGCTCCATGAGGGCCCCAACCCTGCAGCAAACTTCTGCCTCGACATCCAGGAATTTCCATACATCCTTTGGAATCCAGGCAGAGGTTCCCAAATCTCAATTCTTGACTTCTGTGCACTCACAGGCTCAAAACCATGTGTAAGTTTCCAAAGCTTGGGCCTGATGCCACAGCCCAAGCTATACGTTGGTCCCTTTCAGTCATTGCTAGAGGGGCTGGGATGTAGGTATCAAGTCCCTAGGGTGCACTGAGCAGGGGGACCCTGGACCTCGCCCAAGAAACCAGTTTTTGTTCCAATGCCTCTGGGCCTATGATAAGAGTGGCTGCTGCCAAGGTCTCTGACACATCCTGGAGACATTTTCTCCATTGACTCAGAGATTAACATTTGACTTGTTACTTATGCAAATTTCTGCACCTGCTTGAATTTCTCCTCAGAAAATGGGTTTCTCTTTTCTATCACATCATCAGGCTACAAATTTTCCAAACTTTTATGCTCTGTTTCCCTTTTAAAACAGAATGCTTTTAACAGCACCTCTCGGGTCACCTCTTGAATACTTTGCTGCTTAGAAATTTCCTCCAACAGATACCCTAAATCATCTCTCTCAAGTTGAAAGTTCCACATATCTCTAGGGCAGGGGCAAAATGCCACCAGCCTCTTTGCTACAACATAGCAAGGATCACCTTTACTCCACTTTCCAACAAGTTCTTCATCTCCATCTGAGACTACCTCAACCTGGATTTCATTGTCCATATCATTATCAGCAGTTTGGTCAAAACCATTCAATGAGTCTCTAGGAAGTTCCAAACTTTCCTACATTTTCCTGCCTTCTTCTGAGTCCTTCAAACTGTTCCAACCTCTTCCTGTTACCCAGTTCCAAAGTCACTTCCACGTTTTTGGGAATCTTTACAGCAGCACCCCACTCTAGTGGTACCAATTTACTATATTAATCTATTCTCATGCTGCTGATAAAAACACACTTGAGACTCGGTAATTTATACAGAAAAAAGATGTGTAATGGACTCACAGTGCCATGTGACTGGCGAGGCTTCACAGTCATGGAGGAAGGCAAATGTCATGTTTTTCATGGTGGCAGACAAGAGAAGAATGAGGGCCAAGCAAAATGGATTTTCCCTTCAATTCTTGTGAGACTTATTCACTACCATGAGAACAGTATAGTGGAAACCACCCTCATGATTCAATTATCTCTCACCAGGTCCCTCCCACAACATGTGAGAATTATGGGAGCTACAATTCAAGATGAGATTTGGACGGAGACACAGCCAAACCATATCAAAAGCTTTGCCTTTAAAATTCTTCTGTATGGTTGTAGAGCTTTCATGCACTCAGAAGTGAGCTCTACTTCTGTCTCAGGTGACAAATGTCATGCTGAATATGCTACCCCATCCTACAGTCTACTTAATTTCTTTCAGAGGAAGTTATCTGGCTTAAACTAGGGAATAAATGCCACTGATGTTACTTATTCAGTGCAGAGTTTCCAGAGGGTCACATTGGTCCTGTTAGCCTGCAGGCAGACTTTTAAATAACTATCCTGACTGCTGTTTCACAACCCCTTTCCCAGAGCCCTGCAAACTAAACTTTAAACCTTTCCTAACATATGTAAGGCATCTCCTTTGATTATGTAGATCTTCCAGTGGTGTCTTCTAATCTTGATAATATGTCAATAAAATTATGTTCTCCAGAAATCATTTATAATTTTAGTTTCAATTGTACTGACAGCATCACACCCTATTTGTCATGCAGTTATGGATCTTCTTTTTCTTTATAAAACAACTTTCTGTCATTTCAACAAAATGGGAAAAGAAAAATACACTTGCTAAGGTCACCATCTTTGAAATATCGACTCTGTGTATTTGGATTTTCAGTTGGAGTTTAGATGTATTTCTTTGCTTTAATTGTGGACCTACAAAATAAGTATTTGTTATCTACTGTACATTTAAATGTTTATGGAACTAATTTACCATTATTTGGAGTGTTTCATATGACTAATTATTAATCTTTAGAAAGATTCTACTCTTACTGAGGAAATTACAAAGGTGAGTCTCATAGAAATTATCTTTTGAGCTGTGGCACTTTCAAAAACCTGAAAGTCAGTTAAATTCAAGCTCAGGGCTGAATCTGGCACCTAAGTCACAGGCTTCAATAGAACTAGGAATATTAAAATGATAAAAATGCCCTTGATGCTTACCTTATAACAACAACATTAATGACAGCAAAAGGTAGGCTTCTTAAATGATTCTTTAAATCTTCCAATCCATTTTGAAGAGTACATCTAATGTCCAAGTAAATTTTTTTTTTTTTTT
>NW_012107631.1:321419-325928 GCF_000951045.1 Mandrillus leucophaeus
ATATGTTCATTTAATCTCACAATTAGAGGCAGTCTTCTATTACTTTGCAGTCAATGAGAATGACAGGCACTGACCTTCTCAGATTGCTCTGAAATCACAAGAAGTGCACTTTGAAAACAGAGTAGCTCTAGCATCTCTCTCTTATCAGTTGAGTTCAATATTTTTTAGTAATTCAAAATATAGTAATTCAAAATTTCTTTAGTGTTCATCTATCCTGAGTCAGAATAAAATATGGATGGTTTTTCTTTGTTTCCTAGAGAAATCTATTTCACTAACTTTTTTTATAAAATAGGGCAAAGTAATACATGAGTCAAAATTTTCTCAGATTTTTTTTCTGTTTCTAATACACACTAAACCTCCTTTTACATGCCTCATAATATACTTTAAATCTTATCTAAGGATAAATTAACTGTGACATTAAATCTAATCCCCCACAGTCAACTGGTTAAAACAAATTTCAATGTGGGTAATTAATCATTTTTAATTTTCTGAATGAAAAAGGCAACATATATCAGATCAGATAGTATAAACATTTTATTTCACAAGTAATTCATTTTAGTGAATACATTAAATCAAACTGCAAGTGAATGCAGTTCCAAGTACTGCAATAAAAGTTTTTGCACATGAAATATGGAAAGAAGAGTTGAGGTGGGTTAACATGGGCTAAGATACACACAGTAGCAACACTGAGGTAGGGACACTTTCTTTAACAGCTAGTTTTCAGTTTTGTGCATTTGGGAACTTGATTTTGCTTTTTCTTCTAGAGTACTCAAGCTAAAGATGACTAGTTCACATTAATCAAATTGACAGGGTTATAAAAAAAAACGCTACATGGTATCACAATTATTTACTCTGAAAATATATTATTGCAAAGTAGATCCCAGTACTCCTATCAAGAGGTTAGCATGTTCTCTTCCCAAACGGGAGTTCAAAGTTCAAAAGGCTGTTACATGAGTATAGATTTAGATTAAAGAAATAGTATGACATTGGTAATATCTTACAAGGACATAATAGGTATTGAATAAATGTTTGCTGAAATAATAAATTAATTAAATTACAAATCAATAACATCAAATTAATCACCTGATGCAGTCATTATAATGATAGGATTATCCTTCCTAAGGGAATTGGATCATTGTATTTATTTATTTACTTATTTATTTATATGATTTCTTCTCCTATTAGTCTGTGAGATCCCTGAAAGCAAAGACTTTGTCGTATTTCTGTATCATCAGTACCCAGTAAAATGCTGGCAACATTAGATTCTCAGTAATTTTTTAAAAATTAAATTGAAATGAAATACTTATATTAGCTAAACAAAGCAGCCTCTTTCATTTAAGAGGTTTAGGAAAATTTCTAGCTGCAGGGGACATGGGATTCTAAAGATATTGTTTTGTTGGGAAAAAGCCTAGAGATGCTAACTTCATAAATCTTCCCATGTTCAAAGGATGACACTCTTATCATAACAAAAACTAGCATCTGAGTCTTATGCACTCATATTGTCTGGTGGATCTGGCTAGGTTCTCTATAGTTACATAAGTCATTTTTTCCTGCTTCTTTAAAATTCTTACTCTTTCTTACCTGTTCTGACTTTGCTGCTACTGGAAATGTGACAATGACATCGCATCTCTACAGACTATCACCCAGCCACTGGATATACTTACTATCTGTCTCAACTCTACTCTTTTCCTAGAATTTCTTTCAAACTTGGGGTCCAGAACACTACATTTGCTCAACCAGCACCAACTTGACTTTTGTCCTCAGTAAAAAAGTGGTTCAATGAGTTCCTTAGCAGCTCTCTGCTATCCCAGTTTATGGCATTTTCATGGCACTTGGCAATAATATTAGTAGTAAAAATAGCTAACATTCATTGAGCATTTGTCCCTCTATTACAGCATGTGCCGAAGTTTATTTTCTCCTGTGTTTTAATATACCTAGCTCTCCACAAACCTCCATATACAAAAACTCAATATTTGCTGAATCATTCATTAAATTAATAAATAAATTGACCAAGTAAGAAACCCATGAATTAAGAATAGTGTCTGTTCTTGGCTGAGCCTTTCAGTTGGAGAAACTTGCCTTTCTGGAGGCTGGAAGTAAGAGGAGCTGAGACAAATCTCTCCGAGGCATTTCAAGCTTCACAGAGTACAATGCAGCTAATCTCCCAATGTTAAAGGCAGAGTGAGAGGGCACAGAGAGACTGCCTATAATGCAAAAGGTAGTATCCCAAAAAACTGGCAGTGGAACCATAAACTAGAGACAGAATTCCCATGGTTGATAAAGCTGGTGACACTGCTGGAAAACACAAAGATATCTCTGGAATCGTGGCAGTATAGAGATGTTAGAATTATGACAGGGACTATAGAAAACTTAGAATAAAATACTCAGTAACCTGGTGGAAAATATGGGCCACATGTGTAATAAATAGGAAATTTTAGTGGAGAAATGTATACTCTGTAAAGGAACTAAAAAAGAATGATAGAAATGTGAAATAGGTTACCAAAAATGAAGAATTAAGTTAATAGGCTTAACAACTGGGCACAAAAGAAAAGATCAGTTCACTTGAAGCCAGGATAACAGGAAAATAAACAAATTGGAAGATAAAGGGGAAAAAAAGAGTCACTTAATATCTGTAGGTCAACAGCACACAATTAGCATTCATGCAATAGCAGTTTCAGGAAGAAAGAGAGGAAATAAGTATTTGAAAAAAACATTGAATGAGAACTTTACAAAATTTAAGAAAATTATCATCCCATAGATATTAGAAGATCAACAAAAAAAAAAGCAGAATAAATACCAATAAAAATCACAGCTAGGCACTTCATATACAAAATACCAAAACCAAAGATAAAGAACAGTTTTTTTGGTTTTTTGCTTTTTTGTGTCTTCTTTTTTTTTTTTTTTTTTTTTACAGGGTCTCATTCTGTCGACCAGGTATAGTTGTGCAGTCCTGCAATCAGGACACTGTGTGGCCTCAAACTCCCAGGCTCAGGTGATCCACCAGCCTCAGCCTCTGAGTAGCTGGGACTAGAGTCATGCACCACCACACCTAGCTAAGTTTTGTATTTTTAGTAGAGATGGGGTTTCGTCATGTTAGCCAGACTGGTCTGCAACTCAAGTGATCCACCTGCCTTAGCCTCACAACGTCCTGGATTACAGGCGTGAGCCACCTTGCCCAGCCGATAAAGAACAGATCTTAAAAACAGTCTGAGAAAAAAAAGATATATTACATAATAACAGCAAAAATATTGAGGATGACTCACTTCTCACCAGAGGAAAAAAGAATAAAAAAAGCTAGGGGAAAAAAAAAAAAGAATTCCGTCCTTGAAGTATTGAAAAAACCATTAATCTAGTATTTTTTTTTTCAGCAGAAATATCTTTAGTAAAAGAACCCAGAATCTGCAGGAAGGAATAATAAACATTAGAAACAGAAAATATTTGGGTAAAATATAGAATATCTTTAAAATATAGAATATCTTTATATATATCTGTGTATCCTTAAAAACTTTTCATTGTTAAAAAAAGAGAAAAACATATTTGGGGCTTATAACATATGTATATGTAAAATATAATGTAATTAGAGTACAGAAGTGAGATTATACTGCTGTAAGATTCATGAATACTTATATAAATATGAAGATCATGATAAATTAAAGACATATTACTCTGTGTTTTAGAGTACCCCTAAGCTCACACACAGTCACACACAAAGAGGGATAGATACAAGGTAATAGGGGAGATAAAATGAAATACTAAATTTAAAAAATGAGAAGTATTTAATTCAACCAAAGCAAGGCAAGAAAGGAGAAACAAATTTAAAATTGGATAAATGAAAAACAAACCGCAGTATTTTATATTTGAATGCAACAATATATTAATTACATTACATGCAAGTGACCTAACCACAACAATTATTAGAGATTGTCAGACTGGATAAAAAGAATAAGACCCAAAAAATCCTCTTTACAAGAAACACAAAAGTTAAGGGTCAAAAGTAAAGGTTTAGAAAAAGACATACATGCAACAAGTAAGCATAATAAATCTGATGCAGCTTCATTGTCATTAGGCAAAGAAGACTTTGAGAGAGAGAAGATAAGTGAAGATAAAGAGGAATATTTAAAAATGATAAAAGTATCAACTCATCAAGAAGACATAATAATCCTAAATACATGTGCATATAACAGAAGATTTGAACAATTCTAACCATCTACTTGAACAAATTAAAACTTAAATATTTAAGTTTTAATTAAATAATTAATTAAATAAATAAGAAAACAATCAATACACATTATTTTCAAGTGCCCATGGAACACTGATGGGAAATTATATGGTAGGCTATGAAACAAGCCATGTATAAAAAGATTAAAATTATATAAAGCATATTCTTCAGTCACACAAGAATTAAATTAGAAATAAATAATAATACCTAGGAAAAGTGTCACGGGCCTGTAGTATCCGTTATTCAGGAAGCTGAAACAGAAAGATCAGTTGAGCCCAAGAGTTTGAGTC
>NW_012107631.1:326978-363055 GCF_000951045.1 Mandrillus leucophaeus
CCTGGCCTCAAAATGTACTAAGTATTTTAAAGACATAAATTATCAGCCCTACCTCAAAAGGAATTTTTCTTTAAAAAGGATGGAAATCTGTATTTGCTAAACAGATTAAATTTATGATTAAAAACTTGTCCACAGTAAACACTCAAGGCCCAGAAGTCTTCATTGCCAAATGTTACCACATATTTAAGAAAGAGACAATACAAGTCCTATATAAATTCTTTCATAGCAAAAGAAGAGGAAGGAATACTTGCCAACTTATTTTAAGACGTTAGTATTTCCCTGATACCAAAAGCAGGTATCACTAGAAGAAGAAAAAACTCCAGACTAATATTAAGCATAAACATAGATCCAAAATTCTTAACAAAATAGCATATCAAATTCAGCAACAAATAAAAAGAATAACATTTTACAGTCAAGTGAATTGATCATATATCATATCATATCCCAAGAATGCTAGATTGGTATAATATTCAAAAGTTAATCAGCATAATTTATCACTTATACAAAATAAATCTTATAAAGTTTTTCTTTCTTATTGTAAATTAACAATATATAATTGTATAGATGTATGGGTTCTGTGAAGAGAGGTTGCATGGAAACAAATTTATGAGGTACAAAATGTTACAATTTATGAACACAATGGGAAATAATTAAATCAAGCTAGCTAACATATCCATTACCTCAAATCCTCAACTTTTTTTGTGGCAAGAACATTTGAAATTTACTTAGCAAATTTGAAATATACAACACTCTATTATTAACTATATTCATCATGTGTACAATAGAACTTATAAAAACAGAAAACATTCTTCCTGTTTGAAACTTTATACACTTCGACCATCACTTCCCCACCTCCCCCATCCTCCAGCTTCTGTTGCCACCATTCTACCCTCTGCTTCTGTAAGTTTATTGTTTTAGCCTCCACATATAAGTGAGAGCATTCTGTCCTGATGACCTGTCTAACATTGTCAGTGCTGTGCGAAAGTTCCCACTATTATTGTGTTGGAATGTAAGTCTCTTTTTAAGGTCTCTAAGAACTTGCTTTATGAATCTATGTGCTCCTGTGTTTGGTGCATATATGTTTAGGGTAGTTAGGTCTTCTTGTCAAATTGAACCCTTTATAATTATGTGATTCCCTTCTTTGTCTTTTTGTGATCTTTGTTGGTTTAAAATATATTTTGTCAGAAACTAAGATTGCAACTCCAGCTTTTTTTCTGCTTTCTATTTGCTTGGTAAATTTTCCTCCATCTCTTTATTTTGAACCTATGTGTGTCACCGCATGTGAGATGAATCTTTTGAAGACAGCATAATAATGAGTTTTGGTTCTTTATCCAGCTTGCCACTCTGCGTCTTTTAATTGGGCATTTAGTCCATTTACATTTAAAGTTAGTATTGATTTGTGGATTTGATCCTGTCATCATGGTAGCTGGTTATTTTGCAGACTTGTTTATGTGGTTGCTTTATAGTGTCACTGGTCTGTGTGCTTCAGTGTGTTTTTGTAGTGGTTGGCAATGGTGTTTCCTTTCTATATTTAGTGCTTCCTTCGGGAATTCTTGTAAGACAGGTCTGGTGATTAAAAAAAAAAAAAAAAAAATCCCTCAGCATTTGCTTGTCTGAGAATGATCCTGTTTCTTCTTCACTTATAAAGCTTAGTTTGGTCAGATATGAAATTCTGGGTTGGAATTTCTTTTCTTTAAGAATGTTGAGCTGGGCATGGTGGCTCACACCTATAATCTCAGCACTTTGGGAGGCAAAGGCAGTGGATCACCTGAGGTCAGGAGTTTGAGACCAGCCTGACCAACATGCAGAAACTTCGTCTCTACTCAAACTACAAAATTAACCAGGTGGTGGCGCATGCCTGTAATCCCAGCTACTTGGGAGGCTGAGGCAGGAGAATTGCTTGAACTCAGGAGGCAGAGCTTGAGGCGAGCTGAGATTGCACTCCAGCCTGGGCAACAAGAGCAAAACTCTGTCAAGAAAAAAAAAAAAAAAAAAGGTTGAACATTAGTTGATCCCCAGTTCCTTCTGGTTTGTAGTTTCAGCTGAGAGGTTCACTGTTAGTCTGATGGGCTTTCTTTTGTAGATGACCTGGCCTTTTTCTCTAGCTGCCTTTAACATTTTTTTCCCCTGATTTTGACCTTGGAGAGTCTGATGATTATGTATCTTGTGGATGATTTTCTCATGGAGTATCTTACTGGGTTCTCTAGATTTCCTGAATTTGAATGTTGACCTCTCTAGTTAGGTTGGAGAAGTTCCCATGCATGATATCCTGAAATATATTTTCCAAATTGGTTCCATTCTCTCGATCTCTTTCAGGTACACCAATCAGTCATAGATTTGTTCTCTTTACATAATTACATATTTCTTGGAGGTTTTGTTCTTTCTGTTTCATTCTTTTTTCTCTGTTTTTGTCTTGCTATCTAATTTAAGAAAGGTAGTTTTCAAGCTCTGAGATTCTTCCTTCCACTTGGTCTATTCTGCTATTAATACTTGTGATTGCATTATGAAAAGTTTATACTGTGTTTTTCAGCTCTGTCAAGTCAGTTATGTTCTTCTCTATGCTGGCTATTTTGTCTGTCAGCTCCTGTTATGGTTTGTGATGATTTTTAGCTTCCTCACATTGGGTTACAGCATACTCCTTTAGCTTGGTGAACCTCGTTCCTATCCATATTCTGAATTCTACTCTGTCAGTTCAGCCATCTCAGCCTCACCCTGGTCCTAAACCCTTGCTGGAGAGGTGATGCAGTCAGTTGGAGGAAAGGGGACACTCTGGCTTTTTGAGTTGTCAGGGTTCTTGTGATGAATATTTTTCATCGTGGTGGGCTATCTACCTTCAATCTTTGAGGTTGCTGAACTGTGGAATTTTTTTTTCTTTTAACAGTCTGGCCACTTTTCCATAGGGCTGCTGTGGTATGCTGGGGGTCTGCTCCAGTCTCTAGTCACCTCAGAATTTCTAGTACTTGGAGGTATCTCGTACCTGGAGTACCAGCAAAGGCTGTGAAAGAGAAAAGATGGCAGCCTGCCCCTTCCTCTGGGAGCTCCATCCCAAGGAGGTATGGACCTCTTGCCTGACCAAACACACCTGTAGGTGGTGGCAGGAGACACTAGATGGGAGGCCTTGCCCAGTCAGGAGGAATAGGATCAGGGATGCACTTTAAAAAGTGGTCTATGTTTTCATAGAGCAGCTGTGCTGTGCTGGGGGTCCACTTCAGTCCCTGGTCACCTCAGACACTCTGAAGCCCAAAGACTGGAATGGTTAAGTTGCCCAAACAGCAAGATGGCAGCTTGCTCCTCCTCCTGGGAGCTCTGTCCTGAGGAGGCCTGAAACCTCTGACAACCAGAGAACACTGGTGAGGGTAGCCAGAGACCCTGGTTGGGAGGCTCCAGATAGTGATGAGGAGTGGGGTCAGGGGCCCAATTAAAAAAGCAGTCTGGCAACGTTTTCATGGGGCTACTTGTGCTGTGCTGGAGTACCACTTCAACCCCCAGTCAGTTTGAGCTCTCCAAAGCCCCTGGGAACTGCTAAGTTGTCCAAATAGCAAAAATGGCGGCCCACTCTGCCCTCTGGGAGTTCTGTCCCAGAAAGTGTTCAAATATCTGGAGGTCAGAGAACACTAATGGGGGTGGCCAGTGGCCCTGGTTGGAAGGGTCCACCCACTGAGAAGGAACGGGATTGAGGACCTGCTTAAGGAAGCAGTGTGGCCATGCTTTTGTAGAGCAGCTGTGCTGTGCGGGGGTACCACTTCCACCCCTGCTTGGCTTGGGGTCTCTAGAGCCTGGAGGCTGGAATGGCTAAGACACCCAAGCTGCAAAGATGGCAGTCCATATCTCTGTCTGGGAGCTCTGTCACCAGGACTTTTCAAATCTCTGTCAGCCAGAGAACACCAGTGGGGGTGACCAGAGGTCCTGTTTGGGAGATCCCACCCAGTGAGGAGGAATGGATTGGGAACTCACTCTTTAAGTGAGTTCTTTAAACCAGTCTTACCATATTCGGGTAGAGCAGCCCTGCTGCGCTGGGGGATCCCTTTTGCTGTTTGTTGGTTTGAACTCTACAAAGCCCACATGCTGGAACGGCTAAGTCACTCAAACAGCAAAGATGGTGGTCTGCCCCTCCCCAGAGGAGTTCTGTCCCAGGGAGGTACAACACTGCCACTGGTAGCTGGCTGGAATTCCAAGCCAGTGTGTCTTTTCCTGTCAGGCACCATGGAAGTGGGGCCTGCAGAACATCATTCCTTAGCAGCCTGGATTCAGCCTCTTTCCTAGGGGTATGTATGGGGGTCTAAACTCCTCCTTTGCTGGAGTTGCAGTTACTTTGGCTGAGAAGCCTGGAGTCAGAGTATCTGAAGCTCCTGAGTCTCTGTGTATGCCTTATTGGCTGCTCTGCTGAGACTCCATGTAGCTCTGTGTGCCAGAGTGAAGGCCCTGGTGGCATGGGTTCACAAGAGGATCTCCTGACCCAAGGGTTGCAAAGATCCATGGGAAAAGCATGCTTTCCTGGGGTCACACATTCACTCACCACTTCCCTGGATAGGGGAGGTTCGCTTGGCTCAGTGTCACTCCCAGGTGGGTCACTGTCCTGCCTTGCTTTTCTCCGTTCTCTGTGGGTCAAGTTATTTCCTTGACTAGTCCCATTGAGAGTACCCGGATGTTTCTGTTGAAAGTGCTGTATTTACTCACCGCTTCTGTTTCTCTTTTTGAGAGACAGACACCTAAGTGCTTCTAGGCAGCCATCTTGGCCACTCCCCTTCTGATTATTTTCATAGATGCAGGAAATGTACATGGCAAAGTTTAACACTTATCTATGACAAAAACTTTTTGCAATCTCAGAAGAGAAGGAAACTTCTTCAATCTGATTTGGGTTACATATAAAAAGTCAACAGCCTCATACTCAATAGTGAAATAGTAAATCTTTTCCCCCTAAAATTGGGACAGGAAAAGATTCTGCATTCTTGGCTGCGCACGGTGGCTCATGCCTGTAATCCTAGCACTTTGGGAGGCTGAAGCTGGTGGATCACAAGGTCAGGAGATCGAGACCATCTTGGCCAACATGGTGAAACCCTGTCTCTACTAAAAATACAAAAAATTAGCTGGGTGTGGTGGCGTGTCTGCAGTCTCAACTACTCAGGAGGCTGAGGCAGGCAAATCACTTGAAGCCAAGAAGCAGAGGCTGCAGTGAGCCAAGATCACGCCACTGAACTCCAGCGTGGGTAACAGAGTGAGACTCCGTCTAAAAAAAAAAAAAAAAAAAAGAAAAAAAGATTCTCCATTCTTGTCCAAGTTCATGAAAAAGAAATAAAAGGCAGAACTATGAGACAAGAAGAAATTAAATTTTATTACTCACTGACAACATGATTATGTATTTAGAAAATGCTACGTAATCTAAAATAGGACTAGAACTAAGTGAATTGTACTTTTATGTAGTAACAACAGACAACTGTAAAATACAATTTTTAAATACTATTTACTATAGTGTCAAACCTCTCAAATTTCTAATAATAAATCTAACAAAATATATGCAAGCCTTTAAAAACTTTCAAACTTTAAAAACTTTAAAATAATACTGAAAGAAATTGAAGAATATCTAAATAAAGAGATAATAGGTCAATAGAACAGAATAATGACAAAGCTAGACCCACATATTTATGCTCAATTGATTTTCAACCAAGGTAGCAAATAAATTCAACAGGAAAATAAATTTCTTTTTAATGAATGGTGGTGGAACAACTGAATATCTATGAAAAAAGAAAGTGAATCTCAACTCCTAACTCATTCCAAACACAACAATAAAAAAATGGATCATAATGGCAGCTGACTTACAATTAGTGCAAACCAGGAAAATCCAACCATTTAATTAAAACAAAACAAGACTTCCACTTCTGGCCAACATGAAATAAGAAGGACAAGATTTATACTCCTAACTAAATCAACGACAACAGAAAAAAAAAAAAAAAAAAAACAGACGAAATACATGAAACAAGGTTTTGAAGTCACCGAACATTGGCAAAGAAGAAGAGTGATTCCTGAGAGAAGGGAAACAAAACAGTCCCTATGGTTGGCCCCGCTTACTGCCTTGAGAGTTTCCAGGGGCAGCACAGAATGGAGGAACTCCTTCATAAACAGGCATCAGACTCCCTGATTGAGAAAACCAAGGAAGTCAGAGTCCAACAGACAGAGTACGGGAATGTAGGAATGGTAGGAATGTATGTTACAAAAGTTATCAGACATCTACCATGACTTGTTTTTTCCCTCTCTGTTTCCTCCATAAGGGTTATTGACCAAATCTTGGGTTATTTATTACTCTTCTTTGAAATCCTAGCAGGATTCAAAATTGGTTGGTTGAAAATGGTTAGGTAATTTAGTATAAATCACTTTTAGGGTAGTAAATGACTTAAATGTGCATTGATTATCACAAAGACATGTAATAGTTAAGCTTCAAGGGATAAGCCTTGTTCGCAATACAGTACAGTCCCTTCTCTATGTCCTGACTTCAACCATAGAGTAAGCAAAGTTACACGGTATTAACAGCTGCTTTGGTTCACCCTCAAACTGACTAAATTTTAGCAATGGATAAAATAATTTTTGCTGATAAGTACGTAGAAGGTTTACACAGCCCTTTACAACTTGGGCTAGAAACTTCAGAAGGAATATGAGAAACGCCCATACAATCTTTCCAGGGTACATGTAGATTAAACAATGTCACATCTGTTTGTAAGTTAAAAAGCTTACTCTATGGCTTTTACATTTTATCTTCATGTTTCCTACTCTTATAAATAATATACATGTGACTACAGCTAACTTGTAACTTAATTGAGATTATTATATTCATACTACTATATATCTTTTATAAAACAAACAACATATTGTTACATATATCCCACTAGATCATATGTGGAAAACATTCACTGTATGTTATAAGAAATTAGTGCTTTTTATCAAACATGAGTGACGTGTAGAAATCATGACTTCAGCTATACAAAGTGCATTTTGATCCAGAGGGCTTTTTTTAATGATCCCATGTAAAAGAGAGAACATTACATCCATACTTCTCAAACACATTCTATTGTTTTTAAATAAATGATTAAGGGATTTGCAACTAAAGAAATTGGGAAACAGACCAAAACTAGAAGATGAGGTGAAGTACTACAGATAAGAGAAAGAATTTAGCAAGAACAGGTCAGAGGGTAGTTACAAGAATACACAGAGCCAGTGGGAAGGGAGGCTTAGGGAGCAGAAATTGGGGCAAAGTGTTAAGAAGAGACCACCATGTTGCACTGGGGTCCAAAAGACAATGTGGAGGCTTCACCCTCAGTGACAAGGTAGTCTAAAGATTTCTCCTGTTTAAACTATAAATATTTCTCTGAAACTTGTACATATCTTCTATGCACAAAATAGAACTTCCGGAAGCCCTTTTGTGCTACAGCCTAGAATAACTAAGAGGGTTTTGGCTCATGTAATTCATTTGCATCGTCACAAAATGAATGTGTAGTCATTTGAGTCCTTTGAAGTTTTAAAACAGTCATGCTCTTCTTGTTGTTTATATATTTTCCTTAGGCATTTTTTTTCCACTAGGTTGGAAACTAGACTAGGTTTATGCATATGAAAATTGGCTGATGCAGATAATGCCTCTCTTGATAAAGATCACAGCAAGTCTCTTCCTTAGCATCTAGCATGCACCACCACATAATTTGATGATGTACAGAAGGGAAAACTGGCCAGGAGCCTGTGAGTCACCCTGGTTTTTCAGGAAAAAAAAAAACCACCAGTTCTTTCATCTGTACCTTCTTAAAGTCTTATCTTCACTTGAGATAACATTAAGTCAATTGGCATTTCACATTGATCCTGATCTTCTTAGCCATAGTGAATATTTTTAAAATTTCATTTATAACTATTCCCTATCATTGGCTGTATAGATAACATTTGACATTTTGAATAATTTGTCCTTTGTCCTTCTGAATTCTTCCTAAGTCAAATAATTTTTCACTTCTGATGAGCTCATTTTATGTTTTTATCATAATCATAATGCCTCTGCATTAAACTCTCCCAGCTTCTCTATCTGTTGATCATACTGCAATTAATAATGGTCAACATCTCAAAATGAAACGCAAACATGACAAAATCATAGTAATCTAGGGAATATGTGGTGACAAGAACAAAAATGCTCATATCTCACTGCTCATGCCAACTGTTAGGGCAGGCAGTGTTGAGTCACTTTTTCTGGACCATACATTAAAAAATGCTGTATACATAAAGCACAAAATTGTGGGTAGTGACTTTCTCTCTATCCCTTCCCCAGACTGTGAGTCACCCAAAGGCAGCACTCATGTTTAATGTTTTCAGTATGTCCCATCATAACTGTTCCATAACAATAATTCCTAGGATATGTTTTTTTAAACTCAACAAAACAAATTGATAAAAACTCTGTTATTTCAAAGAGAAAACAAAATTTCCTTAGAACTACATTCGTACATCTGAAACTGAATAGCAGAATCATCTAGGAAAGTTTGCTTAAACTCACATATCTTACCTTATGAATATGCATTATTTAAGAAAGTTTCCAGAAGATACTCTGGAAACTGTGTCCCCATCTCAGAACCACAGCAATACATAAAATTGAGATTGCTCTGTTATTTTTACAATGTTATAAATACAAAGGCAATGAAGAGTTAAACATTTTATATATATATATATATACACACTTACATACATACTGCACAAAAATGTATATATTTATACCTAGATTCACATATAAGTTTGTGTGTATACATACATCTATATAGATGATATAGATATAGGAGACATAAGTTGTGGTGGAACACTTGATCTGGCCTTACATTCAAGATATATGAATGTGAAAGAGCAAATAATTAAGCAATATTAAACTGTTCAGATATGAGCAAAAATGATTTGATTACAGTAGAAAGAACAAAAAGAAGAAGCAGACATTTTTGAAAGCATTACATGAGTTACTGTGCCAATAATAAAGTATTTTTCTGGTGTTCTTATAAATGTAAACACTTCTATGTGTTGCCAAGCAATATTTTTTAAATGAATATAAGACAGTTAATTCACTACATTTCTCAAGAGAAGTTTTCTGGTATAAAGATATGTTGTTATATCATTAAAACATTTTCATAATCACAGATTATAACTGAGGCTCAATTTCTATTTTCAGTTTAAATTCTGTAGTCTTAAAGATGGACTTAAGTACAACAAAAACAAATGAAAGAATTAGGGCTCCCCAAAATATTTTTTAGAGTATCAAGAAAAATATAAACCATAGCTCTCTGAAAGGTAAATTGAATAAGTGATTTATACTCTCCCAGTATCACTCTTTATAAAAAATACGTTAGACAACTATAGTAACATCTGCAACATCAAATAAATGTGGGTATCTGATTAAAATCCCATCCCTTGTATCAACTCTATTAGCAATCTACTGTGGCTTATAACACATTACCCAAAATTTAGCAGCTTAAAAATAATAGACATTTGTTATCTCACAGTTTTAGCAGATCAGTTTCAGGCATAGTGTGGCTAGATGGCTCTGCTTACAGTTTCTCATGTGCTGCAGTCACAGCTGAATTTGGTGGATGGGGAATTAGTGAAGACCCACTTTCAAGCTCATTTACAGATTGTTTCGGGCCTGTGGATTTTTTCACAGGACTCCTCTTGATTTGCACCTGGATTCCCCTAAGCTGTAAGTGATTCCAGAGAGAATGAAAAAACCTAAGCACCCCAAAGAGAAAAGCTGCAATCTTTTATAACCCAATCTAGGAGGTGACATCTCATCACTTCTGCTGCACTCTATTCACTGAAAGGGAGTCACTAAGTCAAGACCACACTAATTGCCTGCGGATTACCCAGAGCATTATAGATGGGGAAATATTAGGTGTCATCTCAGAGTCTGTCTACTATGTCAATCTTAAAAAGAACATTGCAAGTAATTTTTTTTTATTATCCCTAATGCACAACTCTGATGATCCCAGCAATTAAACTAGATAGGGTTGCAAAGAGAATAATCAAAATCTCCATTAAAGATGCTGCAAATTAGGTCCATAATTTACATAATCTTTCACCATTTGGTAAGTTTCTAATGTTGTCCCTTCACTGCCTCCTCAAAATTCCATTGAGAAAGAGGATGACTTCTCCACTCAAAATATTACCTGCCCCTATGGAATTATGGGATTGGTCTAGCAGGCTCCAAGGTGTGCTAGAAGAATTGTAGCTCAGTAGTCAGAAGGATTATACTTTGTTTTCAGGCCTGATAATGAATTTTCTGGGTATCAGTTTGCTCCATGTGTGAATCTAATGTTTTAGTATTCCTTATGCCTTGCTAGTAGTCAATAAACAACAAATGGAAGGAAAATTGAGTAATATTACTTTCATGAATTACATACCATTGTTTTTCTGCATACACAAAGGTAAATCTAAAAATCTTGTTTGGGTTGCTTAAATTTCTAACACAACTAAAATCTCAAAGGTGCTCTGACATCAAGCCCAGATTTAAACATCAAGAAACTATGTTTTATTTGTCTATGAAGAGAAGTTTCCCATTTCTATAAAGGAGCTTCTTTATCCTTTTTAAAAATTGTAATTAAGCCCTGATTGAGGGTGTGGGGGTGTATAATCATTTTTTAAAATTTTAGGATAATTTTGGATTTTCATAAAGGTTACAAAGATAGTACAGGTTCCATACACATTTTAACTAGTTTTCTCTTAAGTTAACATCTTACATAACCATAGTACATTTGTCAAAACTAAGAATAACATAAGTACATTACTATTAACTAAATTACAAATTTTATTCAGCTTCCACTAGTTTTTCCACTAATGTCCTTTTTCTGTTCCAGGATGCAGTCGAGGATACCACATTGCATTTAGTCCTCGGCCTCCTATCGTCCTCTAATCTGTGATGGTTCCTCAGTTTTTTTGTTGTTGTTGTTGTTGTGGTTGTTGTTTTTTAAGACCTTGGCAATTTTGAGTAGTGGTCAGATATTTTGTATAACATCCATCAGTTCAGACTTGTGTGCTGTTTCTCGAATGATTAGACTGAAGAAATAGATTTAGGGAGAGGTGACCATCACATATCATGTCAAGAGTGATACAATGTAAGCATGAATCATTACTGGGAATGTTACCTTCATCACTTGGTTAAGGTGCTGTCTGCCAGGTTTGTCCATGATAAAGTCCCCCAACCTTCTATACTGTTGATTAGATGCAAGTCACTATGATCAACACATCCTCAAGGGCATCCAGGACACATTTTATTATGATCCTTTTACCCAGCAGCAAAATTTCATTGTGGCAATTTCAATACGAATATGCTTCTTCTCTAAATTTTCTCTACTACATTTTATAGAAATTAATTTCTCAATAAATACTTCTTTATTCCATACTGCTCTTTCATTATGTCTACCTTGGATAGCATATTAAACATTAGAGAAAGGTAAGAAACACTGAATAATCATTTATAAGCATAAGGGGTGGAAAAGAAGAAAAAAGAGAAAAATAAACTACTGTCAAAATTGTATGAAATGACATGAGTAACTTATCCTCAAGTCAGTGAGTGATGGTTTTGATTATGGTGTCTGTCAGAAGGCAAACAAAAACTTAAAAAATCGCATTTTTGCACAAATTTTGCTTTATTGAAGGATTGGAAAATGTCCCACATCTACATTTTTGTAGCAAAGAATACATAAAATTATTCTTATTTTTAATGACAGCTGTTAAAGAGTACAAAGCTAAATGTTACAAAGTATTTCTTTTGGTTCTAATGTGACCATATCCTGGATTTTAGGTTTTCTAATTAGAATACATGAATCCTAGTCATAATGCTGAAAATGATCTTTTTAAAATGCTAAGAGTTGCAAAGTAGTTGTTTGCTCAACAGAGCATCCTCTTCCCTAAAAGTTTAAAATAACAACATTCCTATACATTCCCTTCATTATTTAAGAAGTTCGGGTGTGCTTCTCTAGGTAATGATTTGTGTTACAGAGTTTTGAGACTGGCAGAAAAATCTCCCTAAAAAGAAGTTATACAGCTGTGAAATGTTCTCCCCCTGACACAGATTCAGTCTGGAGGCATTTAGAGTATGAAGTAAGAGTCTTCACTTTTATTGGCTATGTGTGGGTTGTTTGGTTTCTTGGCAGGCATGTTTTGCATGTTGAATATTTCCCATGAATACTTCCTTTTTGTTTAGTGTTTTGGGGCCTCAAGTTCTAGTAGGTAACCAATAAATTAAGCAAAACAAATTAAGTATCCCTTTTTTCATGCTTTGGTTATATGCCTTTAAGAGGAAAGTGTTTGGGGGCCTACATTTTCTACTTAATTGACTAAATTTTAGATTTCTTTTTTGCTTGTTAAAAACCCTCAATGAGTTCGTAATTTCCTTTGAGGGTAGGGATTATCTTGTGTTTATTTATTTCCACAGGGTTGCATACAGTGTTCAGCATAAAACACGGCTTCAAATTAGAAAGAAGTATAACTCTTCAGGCTTCAAACTGGAAAGAAGTGTAACTCTTCACAATTTACTTATTCCTAAATATTGTATAAAATGTTTGCTAACAAATTAATGCTGTAAAATTAAATCAAGCAATGGTTGAAATATATGGTGACCAAAAGATACGCGAATATCTTAGAAATATTATTTTACACAATGCCTATGTTAAGTGCAAATGGTTCTTATTTATTTCTATAGTGGTTTTCTGCATATCACTTCTCTACTAATCTCCTCACATTAACTTCTAAGAAAAGCCTAATAGATTCTCCACTCTTTCTGCTCCTTCCATTTTCCATTGTGAGTGTTATGCCATGCAACCAGCCTGATAATGTGAATCATAACAGCTCAGGTGAGTTCATATATAACCTTATCTCATGCATGTCATCTCACTGCATCTCCTTTCCTGCCCTGGCTCAGATTTTCAACAACACTGCAGTAACCACCTACTGCAGCTCGTTCCTTCAGTTTCTAGCCTCTGAGTTCCCTGGTCCATTTTTCAAATTGCTACTATTCATCCCTGTAAATCACACGCTGGTCTTGTCTCTGACTTATTAAAATAAATTCAATGATCTTCTACTTCCAATAAAGGATTAAAAATACGACTTCTAAGACATATTTCAAGAAAATTACAACATAATGCAAGCCAAGCATTCATGGAAAAGAATGCTAAGATAAAAGTTAAAAAGATTAGTAGGTAGATAGATATGTAAATAAAATAGATGTGAAGGTATTTCTCTACAATTTTAAGAGATGTTATTTCTTGTTTTGTAAGGAGGAGTAGGACATTTAGCAAGAAAGTGATACGATGCAATTTGAATTTTAAGGGCATTGTTCAGGCTACCATGTATATAAAGGGAGGAAAAAAAAGGCACTGGAGGAGACGTTGGATAGGAGCGTCATCTCAGGTAAGTTCAGGTAAGAGATGATAAGAGGGTGGAGAGAAGGAGATCGAATCAGCAGCAGAATCGAAGTTACCTAATGACTGATTAGAGAAGTAGAGAGAGGAAGCAAAACAAACAAACAAACAAACAAACAAACAAAAAACAGAAAAGGGACTCTCAGGTTACTAGTTTAGATGATAAAGGGGATGGTTTTTACCAGTAACAAAAACATGAGCTATTAGTGGAAGAACAGATTTGGTGGAGGTGGAAATACTGGGTGATTAGTGATGGGGCATGGTAGGAAGAGCATACTGAGCTTAGTTTTGTATTTGTTGGGGTTGATGGTCCAGTAAAACACTCAGAGAAGGTATTTAATGTGGAAATATTTAGGCAAGATCCTGTGTGTACTTTTTAAAAATTGTTTTGTAGAGCCCACTACATTGTTTTTAGTTCTCAGTATATATTTTCTTAAATGAATGAACAACTATGAATGAGGGAATAAATAAGAAGGATTGCATTGAGATTGGCAAAGAACAGAGAGGTGTTTTTATTTAATTATTTAATTAATTTATTAATTTATTTATTTTTACATCTATTCCATTCTCTAGATGGCTTAGGAGCACCTCAAGGAGAGCAAGGCCCTATGAGAGCTCCTTAACAGAGCACCCTGTATTATAAGTGTTATCAAGTAGCCATAAGCCTCACTTCATTTATTTGAGACATGGAAAGGGCTAGCAAAAGTGAGATTTTCACTGATGAACTTCAATTGTCAATATATGTTCAAGATCATGCTAAGAGAGACAAAAAAAGGATTCTTTGTAAGCTGCCCCTGATGTTCCATGAGCTTAGAATTCTACCCTTATTTTGCATCTTCTTTACTTCTCCCCAGTCTTTTAAAATTTTGTTTACTTTCTTTAGCCATTATTTTTTCCTTCTTTCTCCCTTTGTCTTCCTGTTTATTAACTTTACTTAGTCTTATGATTCTTATAAATATCATTCATCATATTTTAGAGATTAAGAAAACCTGTAGCAAGATTAGCTTGTCTTCATGGAAAGATTCAATAGCAGTTTAATTCCATCAAAATGGAGAAAAAGGAATTTTTAATTTAGCATAGAGTTACAAGACATGCAACTTAAATGTGTTGTAACATCACTATCATGGAATCTAAGTGTTTTTTTAAGTTTTAAAAATCTTTAATAGTGATGGCTTTAATTATCTTGTGGTGGAAACTAGGAATTTTGGTCTTTAAAGAGTCTGCTTCAAAAAGTTATATAATATTTCAGATTCACACTCAAGCCTGGAAGTAGAAACAGAATGAATTAAAGACATCTAATGGGCTAATCTTCCAACAACTGATAATAGATGAAATAATTGTCTTTGATGTTGGCTTGGGAAATGAATATTTTGTCTTGAAACTGGTGTCTATATTACTAAAATTGATGAATATCTGAAGAACTTAGGAGGAAAATCACTTGGTACATAACCCTCCCTCAGTAAATATTTCTTGAATTAATAAATTTAGCCTCAGAGTACAAGGGTGAATAAATGCTAGCTCTACCTAACTAAATGATCACAAATTCAGTTAAAGCAGATTCAGAATTAGTATGATTCTTTTTTTCTGAGGTAGTACAGTAAGATGGAAAAGAACACAGACTGGAGAAGAAAAGCCTTTGATTCAAATTACACCTCCAGTTCTTATCAGTTCTTATTAGCTGTGTGATGATCAACTGTTTAATCTCCCCAAACCTCAGTTTTGTTTTTTTTTTTTTTATTTCAAGAAAAGGAGACTGCAGCACTATGTCTTTGGGTGAGGGTCAAATATGATAGTGAATTAAATCATTTACACAGCAATGGTCATGTAGTACATTATAACTATTGCTATCATTCTAAGCGAAAATGTAAATGTATCACAATATCTCACTTCTCTTAAACAATAACAATAGAATACATTCAAATTTTCTCTTGACAAAGAATGGAGGATACTGTATGCTGTTGCCTTTTCAATTGCTAGCAAATCAAAAGTGGTTTGCTTTACACATATTGACTTTCAAGGCTTTTTTCTAGGGTACTTGGGGTTAGCATCACATGCCTGAATTACTCAGGGGAATTTAAGTCAAATAAGATCCTTACTCAGAGGCAGCACAGGTCTACCGATTTCTAGGACCTAGACTGAAGAAAGTGACATGCAGAATGAATTTTATGGATGCTATTGATGAGCATGGACAGCGAGAAAGTCCTTGAAGAGGGTAGGCAGCATGCGTCATCACTCTCAGAGTGACCTTTTCTGCAAAGGTGGCAACAGGTGTGGGATTCATGCAAATAATAGAAAAGGGTGACTCACTGCTTTTTAATTTAGACTACATTAGCGGGCAGGAAGGTTCCAATTCAGAAAAGAGACAAAAGCCTCTATTATTTCTTTGGCAGCTCTTTTTGTTTGTTTTTGAGCCTGCTTATCTCCCAAATTAGATAAAGAAACAGAAATAGAGGAAAGGTTCATAGAGAGGCTTAGATAAGAGAAATGCCTGTGAAAATTCTGCCTGAAGTAGGGCAAAAAGCTTCCCTGACTGAGTAGAATGTGATTCAGCCTGCTGTAAATCGGACAGAGGAAGAAACAGGACATATAATAGCTACTTTCTTTTTATTTCAAAAAGATATAGATACATTATTTTTCTTTTTCAATGTATAGTCTAGTAATGCTGGAGGATTTTTTTTAATATTTGGAATTTTTCTATCACCTAGCGAATCTACTAAGACTCAATGTCTTCCTAAGCAAGTAAGACTTAAGACATTATATTTTTCCCTTTCAATTGGCTACCTTAATTTTGATAAATAATCGTAAAGACTACAATAGTTAAAATGAGAAGGAATTTAAATGGTAACAGATAATGGCGAGCAATGAAGTGGAACAGTGATGTCTAGAAAGATTGCATTATCGTAGGCCGGGCATGGTGGCTCACGCCTGTAATCCCAGCACTTTCGGAGGCCGAGGCGCGCAGATCACGAGGTCAGGAGATCGAGACCATCCTGGCTAACACGGTGAAACCCCGTCTCTACTAAAAATACAAAAAAAAGTTAGCCGGGCGTGGTGGCGGGCGCCTGTAGTCCCAGCTACTCGGGAGGCTGAGGCAGGAGAATGGCGTGAACCTGGGAGGCGGAGCTTGCAGTGAGCTGAGATTGCGCCACTGCACTCCAGCCAGGGTGACAGAGACTCCGTCTCAAAAAAAAAAAAAAAAAAAAAGAAAGATTGCATTATTGTGGGAATAACAGAATGAAACTATACAGCACTACTATGTGACAGCTCAAGTCCAGCACAGGCTAACAGCAGTAACTAAACATCATAGGAACACTTTATCCTTCACTAAAAGTATTTAGTGTTTTTAATCAGCTCAAATAATCGAGCCTTATCACTCCTTGAAAATATATGACAAGAAGGAGTTCTTTCTCAGTTTATGTAACTGCATATTTTATGAAGAAGATGCAAACACTTCAGAGTTTCCCCCAAGTGTGAAAGTGTTGCCTTTTAAATAGGCAATTAAATAAAAGGAAGCCTGGCTTAGTTATGACTGTGCAGTTCTCTCTGATTCGTATTTTCTAACAGCAACTTCGTAGTCAGCTGCAATTACAATTTGAAATTGTTTGCTCTTATCGTCATCATTTGACCCTTGTTTCTGAACTTAGTCCAGCATTTTTCCTATTGATGTATGAGGTACCATAAATTTTAGTTCTAGGAGCCCTTCATTGACTTGTTTGGAGAGGCTGTTTAAGGGGAGTGAGTCTAGTGTGAGTTTCTGGCACCGGCAACTTGGTATGTTATGACTCAGTACACAGAAATCATAAAAGACCTCTTCTCTCCCACTGGTCTTAAAAGGAGCTCAAAGCCCATGTTAGAAATAGTCATGCTTCTGAAAAATAAAGAGATTATCAAAATGCAGCAAAAAACAAACACTTACAAGTAAAAGTTGGTCTCATATTTTTAGAATATGGAATTTTCTTATTGTATGAGTAACTACTACAGTACAGTTTCTCTCAAACTACACACCACATAGATATGTTTCCAGAAGTTTTCTGAGAATAGGATCCAACAGAGAAGTTTATCCCAAAGCAAAGCTATCAGCTCATATATTGTTCCAGTTTCCATGCTATATTCACTAAATATCCATCTCTAAGGCAATACTCTGCTCCTACCTAGTAGGATACTAGGAGACCTGAACAGATAAGTAGAAACAAGTTGTTTACAATAATATATTATATGTTGAATACAGATATATGTAAATACTTTTAATTTGTAAAAGTCACTATTTTGGAAATAACTGTAGCTTGTGGATTCTAAATATGATAAATTCTACTAAGAGTCCTGGTAAATTTTTGAGGTAGGCTTTAATTCCCAGATGAAAGAGGATATTGAATGCAGTGAAGCCTACCCTGGTAAATCCAGAAATAAGTCAACCAAATAAAGAAAAAGAAGATTAGAATTAGAATATAAACACCTCCATCTTTTTTATATCCTCCAATCTTTATTGGCTTTAATAGTTCACAGATGAAAGGTTTGTGTTAAAATATACCACCCAAGCCTCAAAGAGATGTTCAGTTAACATCTAAAATTGTCATCCAGTAAGTCAAAATCAATAAAGCCCAAAAAATCAAGGCTCCAAAAAGATGCCAAAACAAATGGTTTGATATAGGTACAACATAAGAACTTCTTCCAGGTGATCTCTGGGGAGAAAAATAAACAGAATTGGCAGCCTAGAGTTGCCAATTGGCAGGTTGGTTATATGAGAAATTGTGTCAGAATGTAAAAATTGCAATGGTTAATCAAAGATCCAGAAACACTCTTCCTCTTAGAATCGTTAATTAATTGTGCAAGTGTTTGTCTATTTGGTATTGTTGAGCAACTATGTTTTATCATTATTTGAAAACTACAGTCTCATCTATAATTAGGAGTTCCCACAGTTCTTTAAACATTTGTTCTGCAGAAATTGCACTCTAATGTTTTCTAGTAATGTTTTTAGTGACTCAGTTCTAAAATTTAAAAATTAAAATATACGCTATTATTTTCATCTTTAAGCATGTCTATATTTTATTGCTGTCATTATTATCTAGAAATAGTTTTTATTTGTTTGCTTGTGTTGTTTTTGTTTTTGTTTGAGAAGGAGTCTCACTCTGTCACCCAGGCTGGAGTTCAGTGGTACGATATCAGCTCATTGAAACCTGTGCCGCCCGGGGATCAAGCGGTTCTCCTGTCTCAGCCTCCCGAGTAGCTAGGATTACAGGCACCTGCCAATCGCACCTTGCTGATTTTTGTATTTTCAGTAGAGACAGGGTTTCACTATGTTGACCAGGCTGGTCTTGAACTCCTGACCTCGTGATACCTGCCTCAGTCTCCCGAAGTGCTGGGATTACAGGTGTGAGCCACTGCACCCAGCCTAGAAATAGTTAATACAATATATGTAAGACTGAAATATGGGAGACAATACTCTTTGAAGAGAATTATAGCTATTTCTAAATTTCTAAACCCTGGGTCTTTTTTCTTTTTAATAGGAAATTAAATGCCCTTGATCTAGCATGTTTATTATATTTTTCATTATTTAAACTTATAACTAAAAGAATTGAAACATTTTGCCAAATTCAGAGTGCAAATGACCATGAGCCATTTTCTCAGTTTCCTATCAATATTTGTGGAAATTGATGACAATTAAACCTAATAAAATTTGAATTATTATTGTTGTTATGTAATTGAACTTTTCATTTTAAGATAATTGTAGATTCATTTGTGGTTGCAAGAAATAAAATAGAGAGGTTCCCTGTAAACTTTACACAATTTTCCCCAATGGAAAAAGAAACAGAACTCTAGAATATCTCAAGCAGAATATAGATGTCAGTGCGATCCATTGATTTATTCAGATTTCCCCAGTTTAACTTGTACTTGCTTGTGTGTGTGTGTGTGTGCATTCAGTTCTATGCAATTTGTCACATGTGTAGATTTGTGTATTTAACACCACAGTCAAGATACAGAACAGCTCCATCGGCATAGGGATTCCTCATTGTGCCCTTTTATTACCACATTCACCTTCGAGCCCCTCACCGTGCTGCGCCCTCTTTAAATTTGCCATATCAATAATGTAATGCAAATAGAATCATGCCTTATGTATGATAATAGCTCTGTTTACTTGCAATAATTCTCTTGAGACTCATCCAAGTTGAATCTACCAATATAATTTTCAAATGTGGACTCTATTAAGTAATATTGGAAGACAAATGTAATCATAATCTTAATACAATTTTAGGATCACTAACTAATTTTTTCTTCTTTGAATGGTCCAGTTTAGTGTTTCTTGATCACCTAGGAGGCTTGTTAAACTAAAGCACAGCTTGCTGAGCCCACCCGTAGTGTTTCTGATGAAGTAGTCTGGAGGGCCTGAGAACTGATGCACTTATCTAAAAACATTGCACTGAGGATGATGCTACTGACCTCACTTTTAATAGTGTTGCTTAAAATTAATAATTAGGAGCTCATTATCATTCTAATTTGAAATATTGTTCTAAAATAATTCATTCTCACTAGCTTATTACCAGAAGTGGTGGAGCTACGAAAAAAGGTGACACATTCCACAGGATTTTCACGAATAATTCATTATGCCTGGGAAGAAAACAGTCTCTAAATCTGATAGTAAATAAGAAAATAGAAAACAGGCAGTTTACAGAAGAGGAAATATAAATTGTCAATAAATGCCTGAAAAATGTTTCTCAGCAGTAATTAAGGACATGCAAACCAAAGTAATGAGCTTGTAACTTAGCCTATTGGCAGGTACTTCAAACTTTGGTAACATGATATTGGTAAAATAATAGAGAAGCACGTAGCTGTAATAGTTAATAGGCACAGCTCCTTGAATTGGCAGTTTTTCCTATTAATATTAAATGTGCCTTATGGCTTAACTACTGTAATTTCAGATCTCTACTCTATAAAAAGACACAAATACGTGTCCAAGGGCAGATTATAAAGGGATTTGTGGCAGCTTTTTGAAAAATTAAACCTACCAAAATGTCCATCAATAAAAAGAAAACTGATTAATAGCAATTAGCATTTTCTAGAAAATAAAATACTTCTCCATGTAATAGAGTGAAATATTTGAAATATGTTGGAAAAAATTCTTGTCAGAACAATACACATAAATTATTTATTATAGCATTCATATGATACAAATAATAGCAAACAGATATTAAGCACTTACTACTTGTTTGGCACTATATTAAGTGAATTACATACACTAACTAATTTTATTCCTTGCAACAGCTATGTAAGTTGACTACCATGAATAATAACTAACATTACTGAATATTCATTATGTATGCTATGGATTGTTCAAAGTCATTTAATAATAATAATAGCTAATACTTACTGAATGCTTACTAAGTCCCAAGCAATGTTGTAAACACACCATAAACCCTAGGAAGTGAGTATTATTTGTTATTTATCTCACAAAATCTGAGCAGGCACTTGACAATGGGCCTTAGGAAGCAAAGGAACCAAGGTAAAGCCAAGAGTCCGAGAATGTTAGCAGCAGCAATTTGACAGGCTTTTCTCTAAAGCACTGCCATTAATGGACCCCGCTTCTAACACAGAAAATTTGTCTCTCCTCTCAAAGACCAAACGGCCACACCAGAAACTCTGTTTGGCTCAGGCTCAGGTGGGGAAAGGTGTCTCCCATATCAGCTCTGCCCATAATGGCAGAGTCTCAAGATTCAGACATATTCACTGTAGAGTCATCTGCATGTACTGGTTCGTCTCAAAGATGGGGGAATTTGGGGGAAAGGGACAGGAACATACTTATGAGCCAGGAAGTTCACTCCAACTCTTGTCTTTCTTCCCATGTGAAGCACCTGACAGAGGCAAATTATGAGTGGGAGCTATTGATTCAACTAACATTTTAAAGCTTTTCTGTGTGTGCCCAGTCTGCACCTTGTACTTTAATAATTCTCACTTGTATAATGTGTATGCCTTACAAAGGTCTTTTACATAGACCTGTCTCTTTTTTAATCCTCAAAACAAGCACAAGAATCCACGTGGTGCAGATAGTGTTCTCCCTAATTTTTATAGATGAGGAAACAAACTCAAGCAGACTAATGGCTTGCCCAAAAGCAGCACAGAAAGTGAGAGCAGAACTGGAACTCTGACCCAGGACTTTTTAATCCCCAGCCAGTCCTCTTCCAATTGAGACTTTGATGTGAGTATTCAGCACTAACTTGGGGAAAAGACACTCAGGGTAGCTTATTCCATTGGAAAAGAGGAATTTAATGTCCAAGGAGGTGAGTAACAGGGTCCAGATGAAAGATCTGACTACAAAATGAAAATGATAGCAGAGAGGGGATTTATTCAGAAGGAAACAGCAAATGTATTGATGGGATTTATCTAATAAATGACAGGTAAGAACAAAATACACTTTGTTAGTCTAATTTAGGAAAGAATCACTCTATGTGCAACAAACAGATCAATTTTCTGTGATGATTTGAAAGTACTCCACATTTGTAACAATATATGAACATGGCATCAAGAACATTTGCTTGGAGATGAAAATCAGTGGTGAACAAAAAGGCTTATTTTTATTTTATTTTATTTTATCTTATCTGTTTAGTTTAGTTTAGTTTGAGACGGGTTCTCACTCTGTCACCCAGGCTAGAGCCTTGACCTTCCTGACTCAAGTGATCCTCCCACCCCAGCTTCACAGAGTAGCTGTGACCACAGACACACACCACCATGCCTTAGATATTTTTTTTACTTTTGTAGATATGGAGTCTTACTACATTTCCTATATGGAGTCTTACTACATTTCCCAGGCTGGACTAGAATTTCTGCACTCAAGCAATCCTCCTGCCTCAGCCTCCTAAAGTGCTGGGATTATAGGTGTGAGCCACTGCACCCCAACATGCAGGCTTAATGTTAATGTTCTTGGAGAAAGTTGCCCCATAGGATTTCTAAAGTATTAGCTTTACGGTAGATACCCTCATTTGCATCATTTGTCACGTAAGGGTTGAATTGGAATTACAGAACAAATACAGAAATTATCCAGTCAAGGCTGTAGTTTCCTCCTAAGCCAACTTAATTCCTCATTAGAAAATATTCCTAGGCCTTTCCTCCTGTGGGTCAGGCACAGAAATAACAAGAGTAAGAAATCATCTAAGTATCTTTTGTTAAAAAGGAAATAATTATTTCCTCTTGCTTCTCAGATTTTCCTTTCAGGCAATTGCATTATGTTACATCTAAACATGTCTGATTCATAATGAAGAGATTATTTTGGCAAAATAGGATATTGTCACTGTCTTGTTGCTGTGAGATGAAGGACGGTATTTTGTCTCCACAGCTATCAAATCTAAATATTGAGACTTTAAAATTCAACATGTTTTTCACTGAATTCATCCTGCAGATATCAGCTAGCTGAAATACTCTGTGATAAATGTTGGACTGATTTAATTACATTAGCTCATTCTATCATTAAGGAAAAAAATCTTTTTTTTTGTTTATGTGGTGCTAAAGATTATTTCATGCCTTCAAGATCTGGAAAGGGGAAAAAGCAAGTTGAAGAACAAAGAATGTTTCACATTTTCTGGTGTGAGCTCCATGTCTAGCCTGGGGGACTAGATGGTTGAACATCGAACAGCTGAGAATTGTTGCATCTGCGGAAAGGAGGGAACGCTTTGGGGAGTGGCACATGGGAGAAGGGGGACATTCATGTTTTTTTCTAAATAATTTGTCTGTGTGGTTTGAATCTTTTACAACAATAACATATCCATGCAGGACTCGTGTAATTTTAAAAGAATGATGAAATAAAAGTTTCATTCAGACAATGAGAAATAGTGCTTTTTACTCACAATGTTGGGTAAAAGTTAATTTTTGTGAAGTCATTTAGTGATCTTAGTTTCTAAGGTAAATTTTTGTTTGCACCTATTACTCAGTAGTTTATTTGTGTAAGAGATTTTCATCACTTTTCAAACATTTGCCTTAAAAAATTAAAAATATTAACAGCTCTTAAGTGTATTGGAAGTTTTAGCTTTCAGCAGTATTACATATAATTTGTCCAGAAGATAAGAATATACTACCAAAAATTTAAAGACAGTCATTTACAAATTTTCTTCTAATGCTCTTTGTAGGTGAAGACATTAAAAAAAATGTTTTAAAGATATTGTAACTAAGTTACTTATGAGATATAACCCCTTTTCCACAGCCACCTACCAAACTCTCCAAGTAGCCTAAATCCTGGCTTTGGGTTCTAAAACCATTTCTTTATTTCCCCCCTTTCTATAGTTTAATAAATGTGATTGGAAGGGTTATATAAATGTGCATTTGTTAAGAGGCACAGAGGAAAAAGAGAAGACTCTCAGACTGTACATTTTGGTCTTTTTGATGAGCTCAGTGTCCCCCAACATCACCTCTGAATGTTGGGGAGCCTAAGTGCCTGTTCCTGGTTTTTCATTCTTCTTAAACCTTTTGGGTAATCTTGTCTTTAGCTAAGTCTCAATTATCACACATAGACCTGGCATTCTCAAATCTATACCTACAGTGCAGATCTTTTCTGTGAGCTCCAGGTTTCTACCTCCAACTGCATAGTGAACATCTCCAAGCACTTGTTTCCCAGGCACCACAAACTCAGAAGTTATAAAAGTAGATTCATTTCCCTCCACCCTAAACCTATTCCACCTCCTGTTGACCCAGTGGTTTCCAACCAGAGGTGATTTTTGCCCCAAGAGACATCTGGCAATCTGTTGAGACATTTGTGATAATCACATTTGGTGTTAGAGGGGCACTACTGGCATATGATGGTAGATCCTAACATGCTGCTACATATTCTACAATTTACAGGACACTCCTTCCCACAAACACAACAAAGAATTTGCTGGTGCAAATTGTCAGTAGGGCTAAGTATGAGGAGAGGTTAATTTTCAAAATGGTTAACAAATGGTTAACATGATGGTTAACTGATAGTTAATAGGTTAATATCTCAGAAAAGAAGGACACCACCATCCATCCTTGAAATTATCCCTATTTTCTTTCTCTCTCTCTCTTCCCTCTTCTAGATGGTCACCAGTCCCATGGATTCGAGACACAATCGACCCCTAAATTGCCATCCACTCTATCGTGACTTTAGTTCATACCATCTCCTAGACTACATCACCCTTATTAAATCTCTCTTTAATATCCTTCCACATCAGGCTTCTTACTGCTGCTTGAAAGATCTTTCCAAAATACAAATCTATCCATGTTACTTTTACATAAAACCCACCAATGGCTTCTGCTGCCTATGGGTAACATTCAGACTGATGACATAGTTCTTGTCCAGCCCCTTTATACCTGTTTAGTTCCTTATCTACAAACTCCCCAATCTCAGCTCCCGATTCCCCAAACCCTCTATACACACTAAGTTACCTGAAGATCTAGAGGAATCCTTGCTATCCTTCAGCTTGTGTGTCTTTGTATATCAGCCATCTCTTTATTCTTTTTTTTTCTGGTTAGTTTACACTTGTTATTCAAGCCATAGGTCACAGGTAACTTTGTCTTCTTTTCTTAACCAACCCAGATCTGCAAAGAATACCTGTATTCATCAAGATTCAAGGTTGAAAAGAGCAGAACAAGATTCTGGATAACTTGAATAGAAAATGAATTTATTTAAAAGTTTTCGGTGGCTATATTGAGTTGAATCATGTCTCCCAAAAATTCATGTCGACCCTGGACCTATGAATTAGACCTTATTTGGAAATAGGGTCACTGCAAGAGTAAATCAAGTTAAGATAAGGTCATACTTGGTTAAGGTAGGCCCTAAGTCACATATGACTAATGTCCTTATAAGAAGGAAATTTGGATACAGATACACAAATGGACAGGGAAGAATGTCATGCCATGTTCTTGTAAAAATAGGAAGAAATTGGAGTGATGCACCTGCAAGCCAAGAAACTTTAAGGATTGCCAGCAAGTGCCAGAAGCTAAGGACAGAGGCATGAAACTGATTCTTCTTCTGAGCCTCCAGAAGGAACCAACCATGACAACACCTTGATTTTGGAATTCCAGCTTCCAGAACTGTGAGAAAGTAAATTTCTGTGATTTTAGCCATCCAATATATGGATGTTTGTTATGGTAGCCCTAGGAAACTGCTACAGTAACCCATATAATCAGTACAAAGGATTAAAATATGTGCTGTGGCTAGTGAGTCAAAGCACAGTTAAAATCCTGCCCTGAAAACAATTTGCTTAGAAAGTTGTCTCTTGACACTCAACAACCCTGTTAGCATCCTATGGAAAGTCTTCATATAACACGACTCCTCTACTTATCAACATTTATTGCTCACCACTGGATCCTCAGCTTAGCCTCAGACACCATCAACCCTTTCAACTCCCCACGTGACTTTGTCTCACTCTCTCTAGTTTGATGATAGCAGTGCTCTTAGCAGACCCAGCTACATAATCTGAGGACCCCAGTGCAAACTGAAAACGTGAGGCTCCTTGTCCAAAAATTATTAAGTTTTAATATTTAACCGTTAAATTAGGAGCATTAAACCAACTGTTGAACTCTTCAAGCCTGGGTCATACATCCATGATGCTAGCCCTGGCTTTTAGTCATGCTCCGTGACATACCAACGCTTGACACTGACAAAGTTCAGAGCAGTATTGTCCACTCCTTTCTATCTTTATAATGGACAACAGGGCCCTCCCTCCCACTTATTTTTCATTCCTTTAAAATAAGAAAGTGATCTGATGTTTGGTAACCAAATGACAAATGTTTTAGGGCAGAGCTTATAAATATTTCATAGCACTGTATTGCAATTGACTACTTTCATATCTATCTTCTCTGCTAAACTGTTAGAAGACAAATGCTGAATTGAACAAGTAATGTTCTTTTCTTGTGGCCAACACTTTAAATCAGAGATGACTCACATAAATGATATATGGAATTTTCATTTCCTTGATAGTTTTCTCCTTATATGGATAATTTTATTCTAATCATATGAAATATGGATAAGAAATTTGGATGCTTTGTGCTTATTTCATTTCTACTAACTTGACATGGAGAGAACTTTCTCTCTCTCTCTCTCTTTTTTTTTTTTTCCAAAGACAGAGTGCATTGACATGGTATCGGCTCACTGAAACCTCCACCTCCCGGGTTCAAGTGATTTTCCTGCCTCAGCCTCCTGTGTAACTGAGATTACAGGCACACACCACCACCCCAGGCTAATTTTTGTATTTTTAGTAGAGATGGGGTTTCATCATGTTGGCCAGGCTGGTCTCAAAACTCGTGACTTCAAGTGATCTGCACCATTGAGCCTCTCAAAGTGCTGGAATTACAGGTGTGAGCCACCATGCCCAGCCAAGAGCATTTTCTTATCATCATATGTATTGAAAAGTCAGTACCTTTATTAAGATGAAAACAATTGTCCAGGCTCTAACTTTTAAAATATCAACCTTTTTAAGGCAAATCAACTTCCATGTGTCTCATTTCTTTCCTATCAACTAGTAAAGGACCATTTTTTCTGAAAGCCCCAGAATGGCTTGATGTGCTCATCCAGTTTTGTTGCAACTTTACTAGGCAGTCCAGCCTCCGGAAAGATTGGATCTCAAGACAGAATGAACTCTCCACATTCTCTTTTGAAAGATAAACATGCACTCTATAAACTTCATCGGCCTAAACAACAGAAACATCTGTTTAGACTCATGTGCAGCTTTTTGGCTGAGTTCAGCAACAGGGAGGCTTAGTAAGTGTGTTCATTAGCTGTATTCTGCAGCACCCAAACATCATTGCTGGTCACAATGATGCACTGGAGAGATTACCAAGCATGGGAATAACCAAACTAGACAGCTATCCATAAACAATCTCTGGTAATGCTATTATCCTGTCCTTACATCCCATGGTTTTGCCTTCCATGATAAATAACTTTAGGACATAAATAAACATGAAATAGAAGAGATTGCAGAACTGGATATGGTTGTTAGATCATTCAGATGAATATAAATACAGAGTTCTAGAGAAAAGTCTAGAAGAGCATCCCAAGGCTGTTTACTCACCATTATCTCTAGTCAATCCTTCTCACCAGATTAAAAGTGCAAAATATTATTCTCTGCTAGTTACAAGTAACATCTGAACAGCTATCCTTAGAACTCTATTCCCATGCATTTCCTGACTCAATAGTGAGTGATTGTTCACACTAGACCTACAAGGTAAGTTTTATTATCATTTGATGAAAGAGGGAACTAAAGCTTGGAGAGTTTGCGACTTTCTCAAGCTCAAAAGGTTAACAAATAAAAAGATCCAACTAAAAACTGAGATCTCTTCAATCTATGCCCATTTATTGTTGATACTGTTATTTTTCCACTGTGCCCAATAAACTCCCCTTTTAAATTTCAAGTATGTCAGGCATTCTATATCTGATCTGTTTAAATGATCTATAATTTAGTAGGAATTAAATTACCAGATATTTTCTAGCATTAAAACTAGAAAACAGCAGGTTTTGAGGAAGTAGAAGGCCTCCTGGAATAGAATTTACTAGGAGTGGGTAAAGAAGACCGATTAACAAGGAGGTCTGGGATAGTTGAAAAAAATCCATCTATTTTATATTTTTTACCAGGTTCAGTTGCCTTTATGCTGGAAATGTTAAATGTGACAGAAGTAAATGATAAAGTGGAAGAAAATTTACTTAACTTTATACACATCTTTATGAAGGCATGATTCTGCTTGATTTTCCAAAAGTTTTTATATGAGATATATATGTGTGTGTATATGTATCAATACAGTACATTCCACCAATAGCCCTATTGCATCTCTTAGCAAGAATACTTTAAATATTATGTATTTATATGTAAGATTATTGATGTGTGTGTGTCCATTCAATTTCATAAATTCATAAAAAATCTGTTTGGCTTTTATTTCACATTAAATGTTTGAAAACAAAAATGATCATTCAAAAATCTGAATTCATTAGTTTTCTACATGAACCATGGCTGTGTCACTCAGATTCAAATTAAAGTAAAGCTGATTGAATATATATTTTAAAAATTGAATCATTAGGTTGTTTTGCCTCAAGAAAAAAATGCATATTGTTTAAGCAAATGTTTTATACACTATATTTTCCAGAAATGTTACTTTTATATTGAATGACATAGGATGTGCCCCAAGCTTAGCATCAGAGATCTACTCCCTAATTCAGCAAGAAAAAAAAAAAAATCAAATTCTAAAATTAAGAGTCCTCTTATTTTGCTTTGAGCCAAAGCTTTCATCAAAGTTCATTTATAGAATAGTACAATTGACTTTTAAAGATACTGTTAAGATTTAAAAGTTAATACACATTTATTGAAAAAATTTTAAAAGTATAGAGAAGCACCCATTGCCCATAATCCCAGTATTCATAATCAATTTTTTTTTTTTTTTTTGAGACACAGTCTCGCGTGTTGCCCAGGCTGGAGTGCAGTGACACTCTCTCTGCTCACTGCAACCTCTGCCTCCCAGGTTCAAGCAATTCTCCTGCCTCAGCCTCCTGAGTAGCTGGGACTAGAGGCGCACACCACCACGCCTAAATAATTTTTGTATTTTTAGTAGAGACAGGGTTTCACCACGTTGGCCTGGCTGGTCTTGAACTCCTGACCTCAGGTGATCTGCCCACCTCGGCTTCCCAAAGTTTTGGTATTACAGGCGTGAGCCACCGCGCCTGGCCTTATAATCATTCTTAATGTATACGAACAATCATACAGCCTTTTAGACAGTAATAGAAGGAATAACACTGGCATGATAGAAAATGGTATGGTACCTTTTTAAAACTTTAATGAATTACATATAAAAATAATTTCATTATGGAAAACTTGGTAAATACAGAAAAACAGAAGGAAAACATCACTCAGTCATTCACACTCATGGTTTTTATAAAGGTGTTATTTTATATTGGTGCATTTTATGCCATGTCTCCGTCCATGTTGCTGATGATACTGTAGGCACTGATTTTTAGGACAATACTCAGAGACAAGAGAGGAGGTAATATAAAGAGAGGCTTGATGACAGTTAATGTCTACCATGGATGCTTTAGTGATCTTTTCCAATGTAAAATAGAGCCCACAAAAACTCAGATCTTTCAATAAGAGCTTTAAAGGTACAGAAAAACGTGAGAAATTCCTTGGCATTTAAATGACTTTATGTACGGTTTTGCTTTTTAGATAGAAGTAAAAGCTTCTATCCCAACTTCCAAACTTTGTAAGTAGTTTAGTTATTGTTAGCAAGAACAAGTAGAGAATGACAAATATTACGGTTTTAAGTGGTCCTCATCTATACTATGGGACAAAAATGAGAAATATTCTTCCTGATATTATCAAAGGAGCAGATGCGGAAATAGTTGAAGCAAAAATAGTTGAAGGAAACATTAAGGGTCAAATTCTACTATGGGCTTCAAATTCACCTGAAAATACATGATCTGACTGGATCCCTGGGACTGGGATCCATAAATCCTTAAACAATCCATAAGTCCTTTATACCACAATTTTTCCTTTTTTGAGATTTTCATTTCAGTTTATCTTCCATTTGGCCAAATTTAATCTTTGAGTCTTTTTTAATAGAAGCACACATTAGTGTAACATTTTCTGAATCCTTGTACACCCAAGAATATTTTTCCCAAAGGAAAGAAAATTAGCTAAGTATAATTCTTGAGTCACTACCCTCTCCTTTCAAAATTCTGTGATGAAATCTCCACTTTTAACTAGCATTTTGTTTTACAAAAAAAGTCAAATTTTTATTGTTTTTTAAATAATTTGTTAAGCCTGCTAAAACAGACATGGTAAGTTGATATTCAAAACCTACTACAGCTTTCTTTAGTGCAGCTTTTAGTACTGCAAAGACTAGAAAATCTACGAATTATATTTTCCCAACACTTTTGCAGCCAGGGATCTGGATGTGCGTTACAATTCACCAGTTAGATATACTCACATAATATTTACATGGTGGAAGTAAGGAGGAGGTCATTTTACTTCTGTTTTGGCTGTTGCTATGAGCAAACACATTCACAGAAAAATACGCTGAGTTTTTATGAAGCAGAATTCCAGAATTCGGTGGCCAGCTGTATGAGTGTTTAGCAGCAGTTGTGGGAGCTTTCTAATCCCTGCGTTGCAGTTACAGAAATGTTTACAAGTTTAGAAGCCTTCAAGTGCTGACCAGCTGATTCTCCCCCGTCCTGATTATAACACCATTACTAGCTCCTTTTCTGGGCCAGTGAGTGGTGGTGTTTAGGAAGTTTTTATTTAGAAGGCTAGCAGAAAGCCTACTCTTCCAGAACTTCTAAAGATAATCCTGAATTCAATCCTTTTCTGTTTAACATAGTTGCAATGTTTTTTGTTTCTTGCAACTGAATCCTGACTGATACGCTTCTCAGATGCTTGTAGAAGTTCGTTTTGTTGTTATTACTAATTTTGTACAACCTGAGAATAGTGGACTTCATTATCTTAAGGTTTTAGATATGGTCTCGTTCATACTAATATCTCAACTGAACCAAGCTCACAATGCATGATCACAAGTGTTATAATTTTTCACAGGTTTCCTGTCTCCCAAGTATTTCCAGAATTCTTCAGTGTGTTTATGTGCTTGAATGAAGCATTCTTTGTCTGGATTAGCAGAGGCAATAATTCTCAGACCTAGGACTCATTTGTATCACAGAGATGTCATTCTGAGCTAGAACTCCATTTATAGTACTCAAGGCATCACAGTTGCCATTGCCTAGGTGCTGAGGAAAATTAACAAAATAAATACATAAACTTCTTTTGCCTTGATGACTTTGACCTAAAATATGTTGACCTTAAAATGCTGCAAATCTACTGCAACACAATGCCATGAATTTCAAATCTCACTATATCGTTTAACAATACAGCTGGGACTCAACCATGCCTTGTTACTAGAAATTCATGTTCTAATTCTTACAAAGTAGATTATGCTAAAACTGAGAGGGATATGTTTGAGCAGAAGTGTTAGAAAATTCTATGATATGTCTCTTACAACTCACTGCTAGGTGCAACTCCTGGTTGACTAGCTTGGATGATATCTGGTAATGATCTCCACAGGAAACTGGGAAGTATCCTCCAATGTTATAGAGTGTGGTTAACCATGCAAAATATCCATTAGCCACTGCTATATCTGCTTTTTTCCAACAGTCATCTGAACATGATTACAGAAAGGATTCCTGTATCTCTTTATCTTCACAAACTCTAGAAGTATTTTAACTTCCACACAAATATACGTTGGGAAAAAAAGACATGAAAACATGCAGCCTATCTTAACCCACTGGTAGATTTTAAGTCTCAGCTTCAGTCTAACTAGAATACATTGTTCCAACTTTAGTTTAAAACATGTTGCTAGTTTTCTTCTAGCACTATTGTTTTCATAATAATTTTATTTGAACCATAGATAAAAAAATTATCTGACTTTGCTTCTCTTCTGTTTTTGTTTCTGAGAAAGGAAAGTTATTCAAAATATTGGATATTTTCTGTTTTCCATATTCATTATCCTCTCTATTATTTTTAAATCATTTCTCTTTCATTTTTCTCCTGAGAACACTTTTAAAATCTGTCTTCCATCTCACTCATTTCTTTTTCCACCCAGTTTTGTTCTTTAGCTTTTCCATTGTGAACTTTAATTCTACCATGACAATTTTAGTTTCCTATAGGATTACCTATGTCAACTGTGTACTTTTCAGTTCATCCAGTTCCCTTTTCAGCTCAGTTTATTTTTTCTTTTTAAAAATTATCATTCCTTTGTATTATAAAAACTAAAACTTTCTTCATGCTACTAAGAAACTTTTTCTTGATACTAAAGGGGGGATGGATTACAATACCAATCCTGGTACTTTGTTCTAACTTAGAATAAATGGAGTTAGATGTTCTAAAATAATTAGATTTTTCAGGAAGTAGTAGAAGTACCAATTTATATTAAACTCTAATCATTCAATGTGGAATAGTATAATATTTAGTACAGCCAACAAAAGAAGAGCAAGGAATACATAAATAACAGGACAATAAGGAACAATATATGGAATGATAAAAGATATTTGATCAATCCAAAAGAGGACAGGAAAAAAAAGATAACATGTATTAGGTGCAACACTGATAAAACAAATAGTAATGTTACAAATGTTAAATATATCGACAATAACATTAAAAAGAAGCCTAATATTCATAAGTAAGAAACTAAAATAGTAATTATATGGACCTCATAATAGAGACAACTTAAATATGAGAACACAGAATGACAGAAAGTAAAAGAGTAGAAAAAGAAATATCTAAAGACTAATTGAAAGATAGCTGGTATAGGTATACTAAAGCATACACAGTTGTGTTTAAAATATGAAGCATTATTAGAAAAAGGGAGCCATTTATAATGATAGAAGGCTCCACACAACAGAAAGATATAATGATTCTCAATATGTATGTACCATATATCATAGCCTCAACAGATATTTTAATGGAAGATATATTAGACTACATTACATTGAATAACCACAATTCTTCAAAAGAAAATATTAAGATAGTAAAAAGATAAGCCACTGAGCAGGAGAATATATTTAAAATACATACATCTGTCAGATGTATATATTTTAAGATGTATATATTTTAAGATGTATAAGACTCAGATATACACACATCTGTCAGATGTATATATTTTAAGATGTATATATTTTAAGATGTATAAGACTCAGATATACACACACGTAAATACATACACGTTTTGTAAACAAAGGGACCTAACTCTTCAAATTATCTGAAGCAAAACAAGACTTTATATAATTGTAGTCAAGGGGCTCTCTTTTATCACTTATCTCACCTTTGCTCCTATTTATTGGAGACTGATTTTTTTCATGAGCCTAAAAACAGGTATCAGCATGTCCCACATTTCACATCTTTCATCACAAAGTGATCCAAATCTTTTTTTCTAGATGCAGTTTTTCAAATCCTAAGAAAGGGCTCAGATAGATATAGATTAGGTTATATTTCAACCTCTGGACCAATCTATAGCTGAGTACTGAGTACTCAATACCTGTACTGAAGCTGCAGACTCACACATTAGAATTAGATCATTGAAATAAAGGCAGCTTTCCATAAGAAAGTTGTGTTTCCAGACCAAAAGAGAAGTGTACTATTACAGGCTGAAATGCGCCACCCATCAGAAAAAGGGATGTTGAAGTTCTAACCCACAGTACCTCAGAATGTGACGCTATATGAAAATAGGATTGTGTCGAATGTAATTAGTTCAAATTAGGCCATACTGGAGTAGTGTGAGTCCATAATCAATATGACTGATGTCCTTATAACAAGACAACCATGTGAAGACCCAAAAGACACACAAACAGAAAGGCACGATGAATGTAGAGATTGGAGCTAAGCAGCTGTAAACCAATGAGCACTAAATATTGCTGACAGACACCAAAAGCTAGGAATAGTCAAGGAAGGATCTTTGGTCCAAAGGCAGCATGGCTCTGCTGACACCTTGATTTTACACTTCTTTCCTCCAGACTGTGAGACAATAAAGTCCTATTGTTCTAAGTCACACCCAATTTTTGGTACTTTGTTAGAACAATCTTAGGAAATACAGGTGCTGAATAGAGAAATTTGTAAATTTCCACTTCACTGATATCTGGAGAATAGAGTTGGAGAGGAGGAGCACAGAAAGGCAAGTGAACGCAGCTCATCATTTCCAGATGATATATCATTTGGGTGTAATATTTTGTATATGTTTAGAATTCTACACAATGGCTAGAAACCACTTGGTGTGTTTTGGACATTTCAAGGAACCAAGAGGAATGATTGATGAATGTCAATATAGACCCTTTTAATTAAAACATAATGGCTAAATTGCACTGAAGGATTCTCAATCATTTTCTGTTTCAAATATTCACTCTAATTTCAGTAACTTCCAGGATCTGCTCTTATAGATGTAATCAAAAATGATTTAAACATTTATATAGCATTTTTATGTGCAGAATTAACTTCTACATTATAAATTTCCCTTTTAGGCTTAGCAAACAATTCTATAAAACATATCTCCCTGTATTTGTCTGTTCTCAAGCTGCTAATAAAGACATACCTGAGACTGGGTAATTTATAAAGGAAAGAGGTTTAATTGACTCACAGTTCCACATGCCTGAAGAGACCTCAAAATCATGGCAGAAGGTGAATTAGGAGAAAAGTCACACCTTACATGGCAGCAGGCAAAGAGCTTGTGCAGGGGAACTCCCATTGATAAAGCCATCAATCTCATGAGACTTTTGTGCTACCACAAGAACCGTATGGGGGAAACCAGCCCCGTGATTTAAATACCTACACCTGGTCCCATCATTGACATGTGGGGAATATTACAATTCAAGGTGAGGTTTGGGTGGGACACAGCCAAACCATATCATTCCATCACTGGCCCCTCCCAAACCTCACGTCCTCACATTTCAAAACCAATCAAGCCTTCCCAACAGCTGCCCAAAGTTTTAACTCATTTCAGCATTAACTCAAAAGTCCACAGTCCGAAGCCTCATCTAAGACAAGGCAAGTCCCTTACGCCTATGAGCCTGTAAAATCACAAGCAAATTAATTACCTCTTGAATACTTTGCTGCTTAGAAATTTCTTCAAACAGATACCCTAAATCATCTCTCTTAACATCAAAGTTCCACAAATCTCCACAGCAGGGGCAAAATGCCACCAGTCTTTTTGCTAAAACATAGCAAGGGTCACTTTTACTCCAGTTCCCAACAAGTCCCCCATCTCCGTCTGAGACCACCTCAGCCTGGACTTCACTGTCCATATCACTATCAACATATTGGTCAAAACCATTCAACAGTTCTCTTGGAAGCTCCAAACTTTTCCACATCTTCCTGTCTTCTGAGCCCTCCAAACTATTCCAACCTCTGCCTGTTACCCAGTTCCAAAGTTGCTTCCACATTTTTGGGTATCTTTACAGCAGCAACCCACTCTACCAGTAACAATTGTACTGTAATAGTCTGTTCTCACGCTGCTAATAAAGACATACCCAAGACTGGGCAATTTATAAAGGAAAGAGGTTTAATTGACCTACCGTTCCACATGGCTGGGAGGTCTCACCATCATAGTAGAAGGGAAATATGAAGAAAACTCACATCTTAATGGCAGCAGGCAAAGAGCTTGTGCATGGAAACTCCCATTTATAAAACCATCAGATCTCATGAGACTTATCCACTACCACAAGAACAGTATGGGGAAACTGCCTTCACGATTCAATTATCTCCACCTGGCCCTGCCCTTTACATGTGGGGATTATTACAATTCAAATTGAGATTTGGGTGGAGACACAGTCAAACCATATCACCCCATTACCAGCTTTCTCTAGTTTCAGAAAGGATCATCACTACTTCATTGTTCTACTTCAAGAATAGTGAAAAGAATTTTTGAATGACATGTTGTCTGACTAGTTGCATGTTAGGTCAACTTGGTAATAAAATTATCCTCTGGTGAATAAAACACCATTGTTAATTATTGATTCCCTCGGGTTATGGCATGAGAAATATCAATTTTTTTTTTTTTACTATTTTGTTTGGCCATTCAAATTTATTACACATTTAAAACATATGATAAAATGTCATCTACTGGTTTTATTTATATATATATATATATATTTTATTACACATTTAAAACATATGATAAAATGTCATCTACTGGTTTTATTTATATATA
>NW_012107631.1:363105-449895 GCF_000951045.1 Mandrillus leucophaeus
TATATATATATATATATATACTTTAAGTTCTGAGATACATGTGCTCTCCGTGCAGGTTTGTTATGTAAGTATACATGTGCCATGGTGGTTTGCTGCACCCATCAACCTGTCATCTACATTAGGTATTTCTTTTAATGCTGTCCCTTCCCTAGCCCCCACGTCCCAACAGGCCCCAGTGTGTGATATTCCCCTCCCTGTGTCCATGTTTTCTCATTGTTCAACTCCCACTTATGAGTGAGAACATGCGGTGTTTGGTTTTCTGTTTCTGTGTTAGTTTGCTGAGAATGATGGTTTCCAGCTTCATCCATGTCTCTGCAAAGGACATGAACTCATCTTTCCTTATGGTTGCATAATATTCTATAGTGTGTATGCGCCACATTTTCTTAATCCAGTCCATCACTGATGGGCATTTCGGTTGATTCCAAGCCTTTGCCATTGTGAATAGTGCTGCAATAAACATATGTGTGCATGTGTCTTTGTAGTAGCATGATTTATAATCCTTTGGGTATATACTCAGTAATGGGATTGCTGGGTCAAATGATATTTCTGGTTCTAGATCCTTGAGAAATCGCCACACTGTCTTCTACAATGCCTTAAACTAATTTACACCCCCACCAACAGTGTAAAAGCGTTCCTATTGCTCCACATGAGAAATATCAACTTTTTCAATAGTGATGTTATCAGGAAGAGTCACATGTCAGCCAAGTTAGTCATTAAAACTTCCAGGTTGAATTGGGAGAAGTAGCTGGTTTACTTGTATGTTTATTTAACTTGTATTTCTCCTTATTCCAGATGAGACTTGAAATGACTGAGGTGTGTCCAGTTTATCTCCACCACTAATTAACTGCATAAACTTTGGCTAAAACTCAGTTTCCTCATCTTCAAATTCGGGAAAATAAAGTCTCATCAGATAAGTGTTTAAGATTGAATGAAAAAAATTCTGTGGAAGTTAATTGTACAAAGAACAGTACCTGAATTCCTATCTGTGTTATCTGTTATTAGTTTGGATTAGGGTCCTAAAGAAATGAGACTTGCATGTGCTTTTGGAAAGGGAGCTGGGATGAGATACTGGGTACTGTTCAGCTTTTTGGTATTTGGCCAAGAAAGTTTGGCATTTTTTACAAAGCCAAATGTAGTCTTACTATTTGATCCAACAATCACGCTCCTAGGTAAGCAGATGAGTTGAATGCCTACACCTACACACACACAAAAAATCTGCTCACGGATGTTTATAGCAGCTGTATTTATAATGGTCAAAAATTGGAATTACCCAAGATATTCTTTAATAGGCAAATAGATAAACAAACTGTGTTACATTGTTACAAAAAGTATTACTCAGCAATAGACAGAAGTGAGTTATCAAGCCACAAAAAGGCACGAAAGAAACTTAAATGTGTATTACTAAGTGAAAGAAACCAATCTGAAAATGTTACATTCTTTCTGATTCCAGCTATATGACATTTTAGAAAAGGCAAAACTATGGAGACAGTAAAGATCGGTGGTTACCAGGGATTAAGGGGAAAGGAGCACGATGAATAGGTAGAATATAGGGAATTTTTACGATGGTGAAACTATTCTATATGGTATTGCAACGGTGGATACATGAAATAATCAAAACCCGTAGGACTGGGCTGGGCTCACGCCTGTAATCCCAGCACTTTAGGGGGCTGATGCAGGCGGATCACGAGGTCAGGGTATTGAGACCATCCTAGCTAACACGGTGAAACCCGTTTCTACTAAAAAAATACAAAAAATTAGCTGGGTGTGGTGGCACGCACCTGTAGTCCCAGCCACTCAGGAGGGTGAGGTAGGAGAATCGCTTGAACCCAGGAGGCAGAGGTCGCAGTTAGCCGAAATCACGCCACTGCAACCCAATCTGGGCACAGAATGAGACTCCATCAAAAAAAAAAAAAAAAAGACACCCATAGGACTGTAAAACACAAAGGGTGAACCCTAATGTACATTATTATTAGTTAATAATAATATGTCCATAGCGGTTTATCAATTGTAACAAATACACCATAATGCAAATGTTAATAAGAGGGGCAACTGTGATTGGGATAGATGGAGTATATGGGAATTCTCTGTACTTCATGCTCAATTTTTCTGTAAACCTAAAACTGCTCTGAAAAAATAGTCTTCATTTAAAACAAAATAAAACAAAGTTTATGCACTTCACACTTAGATGCTGTTAGACACTGCCATTGAGACTCTCCACAGAACCTCGGGGTAATATGTGCAGATGCACTTTTGTTTATTAAATTTACCTTCTAATCTTGTCCCAAAAGGGATTTAATTTTGCTGAGTAATAAGGCCTGGGTACCAGTCCCACAGTGGCAAGTAAACAGTGTGGAGTCCTAGAGCTGGTGCTGTGCCCATGTTAGGCTCCTCCAGATGGTTCCAGGGAAATGGCACTGGGGAAAACCATAAGCACCCTTCTGTTTTTTTCCTTGTTTTGCACTCTCTGCCTGAAGGCCTGCATGTACTTAACACACAACTTCTCCAACCTCAGAAATTTGTTAAGCGTTTTATTCTCCTAATTTAAGCCTAGAAAATATCTTTCCCAAGAAGAAATCCTCTTCATTACTTCAGGCACAAAAGGAAATTGTGAACAGCTTTAGACATTTCAGTTCAGATAACAGCCCTTGTTCTTTCCTATTACAGAATGTTTGCTCTTTCATATGCTCAAGTTTCAATCCTGTTTGCTCTAGTTCATTTTATTTATCTTTAATAATAGCTTATCATTTAATCTTTTATTGTTTGTAAACTTACCAATCTAAGAAATATGGTTGAATAAATGCAATGTACCACAATAGAACTACGGTTGTTACAGTAGGTAGGTAGTCTGACATGAGCAGGGCTGGAGAGGGCCCCCAGGCACACCAGGAATATCAGGCAACCACCAGGTCATGGTCAGGAGGTTGTTAAACTGCCTCTCTAAAATAATAATTGGTTGCAGCTGGCAACAGGGAAAGGCCGTCTCCCAATGGATAGGAACACCTGAAACTGGTGGTCAGCAGCTTCCCGATAAGATCTCAGGAGTTGGGTGAGTAGGCTCAAGCATGCACACTAAGAGACAAAATGGTAGAGTTTGACTGGTATTTGACCTTCCTCTAGGAACACGTGACTAGTAAAGGAAAAACACCTCAAGTCACTAGGAGGCAAAATGGCGGAGTTTCAACACTCAACTAGTATGAGAAAAACGTCTCAAGTGAGCATGCCTAAAACTTCAGTAAATACACTGTGCTTGCGGCCCCTCCCAAGGTCAGACAGGCTGCTGCACATGTGGACGACCCGACCCCAGGGAAGAATCAGGGAAGAAGGGACACAACCCACAGAAAGTGTGCCAACATTTAAAACCCCAAGTCAAAGGTTAACTGTGCACTCAAATCTCTCAAGTTGCCCCCTTGTCCTTCTTCCAAGGGTACTTTACTTTTGTTCCTCCTCTAAAACGTTTTAATAAACATTCAATCCTGCTCTAAAACTTACATTCATCTCTCCCTCTGCCTTATGCCCCGCTGTAAAGTTATTTCTTCCGGGAAGGCAAGAACTGGGGCTTCTGTGAACCTGTACGGATTTGCAGCTGCTAACATATTTTGATGATGTGTGACTCCAAGGCAGTGTTCTGGGGGTGGCTAAAAGCTCTTGTCGCATCATCCTCCACTTTTATCCTTTCCTTAAGAAAGCAGTGCCATCCCCTAAATAAATTCTGCAAAGCCAAGAGAACAGACTTGCCATGTTAGCTCTCTATCTTCCAGTCTCTCTAAACAACAACATATGTAGTCTCTGACCTACATCCATTTTCCCCATCGGCAAACTTTTTCTTTTCTTGTGGAAAATTAACTATGTAACAAGCCATACCTGAGGAGACCTAGAGGCCAATCGTTTCATGGGTTTAATTTCCTTAACCAACATTTCCCAAAAGATGGTATTGGTAGATGAGATTTGATGTGATACATAAATAGCAGTGGTACATGACAGTTATGCATTTATTTTATTTGACATTATAAAAATATAATAGCATATCAAATCTGTGATTTGATGGACATTATTCCTTAGGAACAGTACGAGAGTATTTTTAAAGAAAAATTGTGTAGTTGGCACCCAGTTATGGCAAACCCATAGAGAAAAAAATCAAATGACAAAGTCTGGGAAACATAGCTTTCAACAAATGAAAGACGCACATTAAATTTTTCTAATAAGTCACTGTAATAACTGATTCTTTGGCTTTCTTAACAAATAAATGGGAGTTCTATTTTTAGTTTTTTGAGGAACTTCCATACTGTTTTCCATAAAGACTGTACTATTTACATTACCACCAACAATGTATAAGAGTTCCCCTTTCTCCACATCCTCCCAGCATTTGTCAGTTTTTGTCTTTTTGCTCATTCTAACCTAGGTGAGATGATATCTCATTGTGGTTTTCATTTGCATTTCCCTGATGATTTGTGATGTTGAACACTTTTTCATTTTCCTATTGGTCATTTGTTTGTTTTCTTCTGATAGAGACACATTCTACTAATTTGCCCTTTTTTTTTTTTTGAGATGGAGTCTTGCTCTGTTGCCCAGGCTGGAGAGCAGTGGCGTGATCTCCGGGTCACTGCAAGCTCCACCTCCCAGATTCATGCCATTCTCCTGCTTCAGCCTCCCGAGTAGCTGAGACTGCAGGCACCTGTCAACAAGCCTGGCTAATTTTTTGTATTTTTAGTAGAGACGGGGTTTCACCATGTTAGCCAGGATGGTCTCGATCTCCTGACCTTATGATCTGCCCTCCTTGGCCTCCCAAAGTGCTGGGATTACAGACATGAGCCACCATGCCTGGCCAATTTGCCCTTTTTTAAATCAGAATTGTGTGGGTTTTCTTTGTTTGTTTTTTATTGCTGTTGAGTTATTTGAGTTGCTTTTGTATTCTGGGTATTAATTCCTTGTCAGATGAATAGTTTGCAAATGTTTTCTGCCATTGCTGTGCAGAAGCTTTTTAGTTTGATATAACCCCATTTGTTTATTTTTGCTTTTGTTGCCTGTACTTTTGAGGGCTTCTTCATAAAATCTTCATCCAGAATGTCCAAAAGTGTTTTCCCTAGGTTTTCTTCTAGTAATTTAATAGTTCTGGATCTTACATTGAATTCTGTAATAAATTTCAAGTTGATTTTTATATATAGTGAGAGTTAGGGGTCTAGTTTCATTCTTCTGCATATGAATATTCAGTTTTCCCAATACCATTTTTTAAAGAGACTGTCTTTTCCCCACTGAATGTTCTTGTGTCTTTGTTGAAAATGAGGTGGCTGTAAATATGTGGCTTTCCAGGTTCTCTATTCTGTCCCATTGGTAAATATGTCTGTTTTAATGCCAAGACCATGCTGTTTTGGTTATCATAGCTTTGTAGTATATTTTGAAGTCAGGTGGTAGTTTGCCTCCAACTTTGTTCTTTGTTCAGGATTACTTTGGTTATTGAGGGTCTTTTGTGGTTAAATACACATTTTAAGATCTTTTTGTCTATTGCTGTGAAGAATATAATTGTTTGTTTGATAGTCATTGCATTGAATCTGTAGATTGCTTTTGTTATTATGGTCATTTTCACAATATTAATTCTTCCTTTTTATTAATATGGGATGTATTTTTTTGGTGTCCTCTTCTTATTTTTTCATCAGCATTTTATAATTTTCTTTATAGAAATAATTTATCTTTTTTACCTTCTTGGTTATTTCTTCTATATATTTTATTTTTGTAGCTATTATAAATAGAATTTCTTTCTTGGATTTATTGATATCTTTGCTATTTTTTTTGTTGATATATAGACATGCTGCTGACTTTTGTATGTTGATTGTGTATCCTGCAACTTTGCTGAATTTGTTTTTCAGTTGTAATTTTTTTGAGTGGAGCTTTTACTTCTATATATGAGACTATGTTGTCTGCAACCTGGGACAGTTTGACTTTCTCCTTTCCTATTTGGATGCACTTTATTTTTTCTATTGCCTAATTGCTCTGACTAGGACTTCCAGTACTATGGTGAGTATGAACCAGCAATCTCATTGCTGTGTATATATCACCCCCCTTACTGCCAACCTCCAAAATGAAATCAGTATATCAAAGAGATATCTGCACTGCTATGTTCATCACAGCACTATTCACAATAGGCAAGATATGAAATAAACCTATGTGTCTATCATCTGATGAATAAGTTAAAAATTGTGAACCAGCCTGGCCAACGTGGTGAAACCCTATCAGTGACAGACTGGATTAAGAAAATGTGGCACATATACACCATGGAATACTATGCAGCCATAAAAAAGGATGAGTTTGTGTCCTTTGTAGGGACATGGGATGCAGCTGGAAACCATCATTCTTAGCAAACTATCACAAGAACAGAAAACCAAACACCGCATGTTCTCACTCATAGGTGGGAACTGAACAATGAGATCACTTGGACTCGGGAAGGGGAACATCACATACCAGGGCCTATCATGGGGAGGGGGGAGGGGGGAGGGATTGCACTGGGAGTTATACCTGATGTAAATGACGAGTTGATGGGTGCTGACGAGTTGATGGGTGCAGCACACCAACATGGCACAAGTATACATATGTAACAAACCTGCATGTTATGCACATGTACCCTACAACTTAAAGTGTAATAATAATAAATTAAAAAAAAAATACAAAAAAAAAAAATCAGCCAGGTGTGGTGCACACCTGTAATCCCAGCTACTCAGGAGGCATGAAAATCGCTTGAACCCAAGGGGTAGAGGTTGCAGTAAGCCAAGATGACACTATTGCACTCCTGCCTGGGCAGCAGAATGAGACTTTGTCTCAAAAAAAACAAAAAACATCAACAAAAAAACTGGTACATACACACAATGGAATACTAGTTAGACATAAAAAAGAATGAAATTCTGTCATTTGTAACAACATGGATGAGCTTGGAGACATTATTTTAAGTGAAACAAGCCAGTCACAGAAAGATAAATACTTCATGTTCTCACTCATATGTGGAAACTAAAAAAGTTGATTTCATAGAAGTAGAGAGTATAATACTGGTTACTAGAGGCCAGAAAAAGTAAGGTGAGTGAACAATAGCCAGAAGTTGAGTAATAAATATAAAAGTACAACTGGATAGGAGAGAAAAGTTGTGGTGTTCTACAGCACTAGAGGATAACTATAATTTTAACAACAATGTATTGTATATTTTCTAATAGCTAGAAGCACAGAATTTGAAAGTTCCAGCGCAAAGAAGTGAAAAATATTCACAATTACAGATATGCTAATTATGATGATTTAATTATTACACACTTTATGCATGTATTGAAATATTACCCTAAACCCCATAAATATGTACAATTATTATATGTCAATTTTAAAAATTAAAAATAAATAAATCTAACTTAACAGAGCCATCAAGGGAAATAAAAGTCAAGGAGAAGCTGAATAGCCTTAGGATTGTGTCTAGCAAGTTCTTAAGACTAAGTCAATCTTCTTAATCAAACTTTCCTTCAAAGTTAGGTAATGGCTAGAAGTTTAGGGTTCTTTATAAGAACTCTATTCTTATAACCTAGCCATCCACAAAGAATACAGATCTACCTGGATGTTTCACAGTATTTTCTGTACAATATTGACAAGGTAAACAAGTATTTAACTCTCAAATCTACTTTCTGTATTTTTTTTCCAAGTTGATATCTTTAACTGACCAAGACAAAAATCTCTCATATCCCAACAATCACCATGGCCTTTTACTTCTACCTCTTTAATATCATACAAATGAACTCACTTTTACTCATCATTATTACAGATTTCTAGGCCATTATTATTCCTTTCCTATTTTAGGACCTAATTTCTATTTCACTTTCTCCAAGGAACCGTCCCTTACACTCAGGTAGAGGTTATAGTGCCTTCAAATATTTCCCTAAAACACCTATTTCTCATAACATCAATCACAGAGAGTGAGTCCATTACCTCTACCCTCTTAACCCTTTCTTAGAAATCCTACCTTTCTTAGAAAGCCTACCTGTCTGCAGCTAGGAATGAATGGAATGAAGTTCAAGGATTAAGTAATGTTTAAACCTTGACCTTCAGTGGGGCTGAATGTCTGTGCCCCACTAAAATTCGTATGTTGAAACTCTGTCTCCCAGTGTAATAGTATTAGGAGATGGGGCCTTTGGCAGGTAATTAGGATTAGATGAGGTCACGAAGGTGGAAGCCTCAGGAATGAGATTAGTACCCTTATAACAGTCCAGGGAGAGCTTCTTCTCTCTGTTCTCTGCCACGTCAGGATACAAGGAGAAGTCAGTAGTCTGCAGCCCGGAAGAGAGCCCTCAGCAAAACCTGACCATACAGTCACCCTTATTTCGAAATTCTATCAGAACTTGACCATCCAGGCACCCTTATTTCAAATTACCCGCAGACAGGTAGGATTTCTAAGAAAGGTAGGATTTCTAAGTAAGAGTTAAGAAGGTAGAGGTGGTAGACTCACTCTCTGTTATTGATGTTATGAGAAACGTGTTTTAGGGAAATATTTGAAGGCTTTTTTTTTTTTTTTTTTTTTGAGACAAAGTCTCACTCTGTCACCCAGACTGGAGTGCAGTAGTATGACCCGGGTGTCACCCAGGCTGGAGAGCAACCTCTGCCCCTTGGGTTCAAGTGATTCTTGAGCCTAAGTCTCCCAAGTAGCTGGGGTTGCAGTCGTGTACCACCAAGTCTGGCTAATATATTTACTGTGGTCAGGTTCTGCTGAGGGCCATCTTCTGGGCCGCTGACTGCCGACTTCTCCTTGTACCCTGACATGGATACAAGGAGAAATAAATTTTTGTTTTTTATGAACCACCCAATCTATGGTAATTTTTTATAGCAACCTGAACTGCCTAAGACAATAAATACTCAATTATAATTTTTTGTCAACATGTCTTGTTTCCCTGATTAGATAAAATATCTTCCAAGACTAGTTAGTACCTTTTTAGTCTTAGTCATTGCTTTATCCCCATCCATGCATATACAATAGATGCTTAATAAACCTTTGTTGCTAACTAGATAAAAGACTTAGTCAATGGATTGTTTCCATAGATTTCTAACTGGTCTTCCTAACTTAATACCCCTTCCATTCACTCTCTGTACTGCAACCAGAGTGCTTGTTTTAAAATACAATTTAATAACATCATGTTGTTATTTTAAACATTTTTGGTTAAAGGTTACATAAAAGGAACTTCAGGTAGCTGAAAATAAATTTAAAAGGGGACTTTACTTGAAGAAGTATTGCTGATATTCCCTGTGCTCTGCCACAACCCCTTGGATCCATACACTATAGTCCAGCACATGGATCCTGGCATGGCCTGACTCTTAACAGCCAGTACTTAAATTGATGTTCAAGAGGTTCTCTCAGCTGTTGGAACAGAGAGGTATGGTTCCCTTGGAATTTGGCATCTCTGAGGGGCAGTTCTTAATCAGTGACTGACAGATGCAGGGGGTAGCAATACCCTGGCTCCCTGCATCCCTGATTGTAAAAACTTCAAAGGTGTGACCTACACTGCCTCTGGAATTCCTCTGAGGTATTGAACCAGAGTTGCCCTTCGCTGGGCTTGGCTTGATATTGTGCCATTCTTCCCTTTCTGGCCCTACTTACTCCACTTCTTTATTTTCCTGGGAACATTTCTTAAATAAATCTTTTTCTTATGAATCCATATCTGAAGGTCTACATTTGAGAAAGCCAAACTATGACAAGAATGTTTGTTGTCTATAGGACCCAAGGCTAAGAAATCACTTAGGCCTTGGTAGGAAGTAAGACTACAACTATTAGATGACAATAATAATTTCAGGGAAATAACCTCACTTTGTTTTAGGCCTCTGTTTTTCTCTTGATAACTGCTTCATTTTTCCTTCTCTACTTTCAAACCTATTTGACAGAATATGTAATCCTACAGCTCTCAAGTAAATATTTTAATTTCTATATTTTGGTGGTATTTAGATGAAATTCAAGAGAAAGCATCTGATTGCCTCAATCTGATAGAACAGCTAATCAGACATGGCCAGAGAGACAGCGTTCCATAATACCAACACACCAGATGGGTTAAGCAGAGAGACTCTATTGCAAAAGAGAATAATTGGTAGCTGGCCAGGTCACATATAAAAGTGTTAAATAACACAGAGATTTCCTACTTAAAACCCCCAATGGTTTCCAATAGATTTTAGAATAAAGGTCTTATCAAGACATACGAGGTCTTTATTATGTAGCCTCAGCTTTTCCTCTGCCTACCTCGAGACCCATGTGAAGTGTCCATAACATATGAGCTCTCTCTTATCTCTAATGCTACAGTAGAATTTGCTGCGCCCTTCTTCTAGAGCAACTTATGCCTTCCCTATACACATCTTTCATCTAACCAACTCATGTTGGTATTTCTGAATTAACTCAAGCATCACACTCTCCGCAAAACCTCTGCTAATATCCTAAGTCTGGGTTAGGGACCTCTCCTCTGTGGGCCTCTATATCACACCACACTACATGTTTCTGTCTGCTCAGGTGCCTCCTAGTTAGAATAGAGATTTCTAAAGGGCAAACAAGCACGATCATTATTTACTTTAGCCTTCATACCCAACAAAGTGCTTGATCTCATAGAGAAATTCAGCACATGGTTTTCGTTTGTTTGTTTTTCAATGAGGGAGTTAAAAAATGAAATTTTGAAGAATAAAAAAGAAGCTTAAAAGAATCATCAAGTAGATCAGAAATTGTTTGAGGACAATCTCTTGAAACATTATCCATCCATAAGGATAAGCAGTACACTACCATTACCAGGACTGAAGTTTTTGAAAACATAACAATAAAAAAAAATAGCTGTCTAGCTCTCAGACCTTAACTTAGGCTCATCTTAAGAATGTAAACAAGGAATTGTACTTGGTAAGAATTGAGAAGAATGGTAACTAATTTTGTCTTTCGGTTCACTTCTTACTCATGTTCTCAATCTGTTACGGAATTTTTCCTACACCCATAATTTACTTGGACAAGACTTTTTGACCAACAGCAAGAAATGCATTTTTTGTTCTCAATGAGTACTGACAGCAGACCATCGTGACTTCTGTTTAAAGAATGTCATTAGCATACACGAGAGGGCACAGAGGTAGGGCCAGCCAAGCCCACAGCGGGCTTTAAGCAATGTTAAAGACTTGGGTCTTTCTCCTAGAAGAATATAATGGAAGCCAACAAAAATGTAAAGCAGTTGACCGACATGATCAAATTCGCATTTTTGAAAGGTTACTCCGATAGCATGGTGGAAAATGAATTGGAGAATCCAATGTATTTTGAAAAACTTTGTTTAGCGCTGGGGGTTTTAGCTTCTGAAGTATTACTCATTCCTTTTGGTCTTAATCTAGTTTTCTGCTAAGACCCACTTGGCATGTGTCTGAGGGGTGACATGACAGAAATCCACCCCTTCTGTATTTTGTATAACGATACTCCAACTTACCATCTACCAGATAACACAACGCCCCTTGTAAAGTATCCATGTAATAAATTTCTCCCAAAATTTAGGGGAAAGGAAAGCCCAGGCTATATACTATAGATATTCACCTATCCCCACAATATGATACTGTATAATAGATAATCTGGAATTTTCCTAGAGTTGTTACTGAAGTATTAACTTTGTCTCAATTAACATATAAACTTCCTACCAGCAGGACCCATGCCTTTTAAATTTCTTGTATCCATAATAATGCTTAACAGAATGTTAAGACACACATAATGCATGATATATGTTTTTAAATTGAAAAGCAAATAATCATAATTCTGATGAAGTAATATGAGATAATATAAAAGCAAAGCTAGAACTATGAAATAAATCAACTTAGCTATTTGAACAGAGATGAAAAACAAACAGTCATGCTAGAAGAGAAAGATCACTTCAAATTCTTCATACTGCTAATCCCATTCTCTGGAGACTGAGAATTCATCTTTTGGCAGCACAAATAAGCTGAAAAAATTGTAAAGAACAGGCCCACATATCTCATTAATTAATTACAGTTGCATAAGTTTTTATTGGTCCAACCACCTCCTGTTTAATTTTCCTGCAGGCCCTTGCAGTACAGAAAAGTGATGCTTTACCTAAAAAATAGGTTTCTTTGAGGTTGTTCTCATTTTACAAATAAGAGAAATCAAATGTTCTTGTCAAAATCCCCCAGCTACTGGAATAGTATAACAGGGATTTGGCCTTAGGTTTACCTGGCTTCAAAACCTGTCTTCTTCCTACTGTACTTTTTTGTCTTCCTAGAATAAAATTTAAAATAAGTGGTGGGGATTCAGGTAAAACTGACCTATGCTATTGCTATAATTTATTGACTACAAAAACTTTACCAAATAAATAATGGCTGCATGAAGCTGAAATGAGAAAAAAATAATTCCTCTCTTGCTATATGTTTTTGTAGAATTTAAGGTACTCACATTAAAGTACCTGTAATATGTTATAGTTCTCCAATACCCTTGAGATGAACATGTGAGCAGATTTTTTATCATCCAAGTTTAACCTCTTGTCTAGGAGCCAAGCAAGGCAGAGGATTGCCCAGTGTGAGCTCAAGGCTCTGCAGATGAAGTCCATGAACTAGGTGAAGGGGGTACTTAAAGCAAGGGAAAGTCCAAAGCATCAAGTTCAAGGAAGTAGATGGAGGACAACTATCAGATTAAAGCCAAAGGGACTCTGGACCTCAGTTTCCTTATCTGTGACATGGAGATGATAAGAAATTTAGTGATTAAAAGAAAGACTGTATGTAAAACACAAAAAATAATGACCTGATCAATAACTCTTAGCTATTACATTGACACAGAACAGGCAAGGTTTAGTAAATGGAATTCAGAAGTCAAGGCTAGAAAATCTCAGAAACAGGATTTGTGTAAAGACACCAGACTGAAAAGGCAGTTCAAGATGACAGAGAAAAAGAAAAAGAGCATTACTTTGCAATGTCAATGCAAAGATGAGAGCAGTCTTTATCCCTGTCATTCTGACTCTCCTCCCCACGCATATCCAAGCAACCTTCAGAAGTAGCCTCACCCCCTTGATAAGTTGCCTAACCCTAGTCAGTGCTATTAGCAGAAATTACACTAAAACTTTACTAATAATAGCTAACACTGAGTGAGTTGTTCCAAACAAAAATTTTAAGAGTCATCTCATTATTCACCAGGTTCTCTTCCTCTCTCTGATGACCATGGATGCACGTGTGGCGGTGGAGCCCCCACAAGCCTGGGCCCTTGAGTGGCCATGATGTGCAGAGTACCCCTGCAGACTGCAATGTTCATGCTGCATACACTAAGAAATAAGCTTCTGTTGTTATAAACCACTAAAATGTGGGATTGCTTATTACTGTAGAATATTCTAGTCCAGGGATTCTCAAAATGTGGTCCTGAAACAGCAGCATCGGCATCACTGGGAAACTTACTAGAAAGACCAGTTCGTGGATTTCACTGTAGAAGTACTGAATCAGAAAGTCTGGGGATGGGGCTCAGACACCTGATTTTTCAAAGTTTTGCTTGATTTTTAATTGACAAATAATACTTGTGTATATTTATGAGATACAGGGCAATGTTTGAAATATGTATACGTTGTAAAATGATCAAATCAGGAATAATTAGCATATTCATCATTTCAAATATTTGTCATTTAGTTGTCATGAGAACATTTAAAATCCTCTGTTTTAGAAGACTGAAGTTTCTTCCTTATACCATATACAAAAATCAACTCAAGATGGATGAAAGACTTAAATATAAAACCCAAAACTATAAAATACCTGGAAGACAACCTAGGCAATACCATCCTGGACATAGGAACGGGCAAAAATTTCATGACAAAGACACCAAAAGCAATCACAACAAAACCAAAAATTGACAAGTAGGATTTAATTAAGCTTAAGAGCTTCTAAACAACCCCATAAAAATGTGGGCAGAGGACATGAACGCACACTTTTTAAAAGACGACACACATGTGGCCAACAAACATATGAAAAAAAATCACTGTTCACTTAATATCACTGTTCATTAGAGAAATGAAAATCAAAACCACAATGAGATGCCATTTCACATGAATCAGAATGGTTACTACTAAAATGTCAAAAAAATAACATGTTGGCAAGGTTGCAGAGAAAAGAGAACACTATACACTCTTGGTGGGAGTGTACATTAGTTCAACCATTGTGGAAAGCAGTATGGCAATTCCCCAAAGAGCCAAAAGCAGAACTACCATTTGACCCAGCAATCCCATTACTGGGTATATACCCAGAGGAATGTAAATCACTCTACCATAAAGACACATGCATGTGAATGTGAATTACAGCACTATTCACAATAGCGAAGACTTGGAATCAACCTAAATGCCCATTGATGAGAGACTGGATAAAGAAAATGCAGTACATGTACATCTTGGAATACCATACAGCCATAAAAAAGAACAAGATCATTTCTTACGTAGGAATATAGATGGAGCTGGAGGCTATCATCCTCAGCAAACTAATGCAGGAAGAGAAAACCAAATACCATGTGTTCTTACTGATAAGCAGGAGCTAAATGATGATAACTTATGAACACCAAGAAGGGAATGACAGACATTGGGGTCTACTTGAGGGTGGAAGGTGGGAGGAGGGAGGGAAGGAGAAAAGGTAACTAACTATTGGGTATTGGGCTTAATTCCTGGGTGATGAAATAATCTGTACAACAAACACCTGTGACATGACTTTACCTATGTAACAAGTCTTCACATGTACCCCTGAACCTAAAATAAAAGTTAAAAAAGAAAAAGAGTAAAACCTATCTTACATGAAAAAAACCATAAAATAAGGTCTTCTATTTAGCTATTTTGAAATATACATTATTATTAACTATAGTCACCATACTTTGCAATAAATCACCAGAACTTATTCCTTGTGTGAAGCTAAACCTTTGTATCCTTGATCAATATCTCCTCTTTTCCCCATCTACTTCTTCCCCAAGCTCCTGGTAACCACCATTTTACTCTCTACTTCTATGAGTTTGACTTATTAAAAGTTCACATATATGTAAAATCATGTAGTATTTGTCTCTTTGTGCCTGGCTTATTTCACTTAGCATAATATCCTCTAGTTTCACCCCTGCCTTCCTGAATGACAGGATTTTCTGCTTTTTAAAGGTTGAATAATATTCTATTGTGTATGTATCCATCACTTTTTTCAATTGATTCATCTGTTAATGGGCACTTTAGTTATTTTCATTTGACTATTGTGAATAGTGTTACAATGAATGTACAAATGTAGTTAACTCTTTAACATATTGGCTTTATTTGCTTTGGATATATTCTCAGAAGGGAGATTGCTGGATTATATGTTAATTCTATTTTTAGTTTTTTGAGGAAGCTCCACATCATTTTCCAAAATGGTGATGTTAATTCACAGTAACGCCAATGATGCACAGTGGTTCCTATTTCTCCACATTCTCACCAACACTTGCTTTCTTTCTTCTTTTTGATAGTAGCTAATCTAACAGGTATGATGTGTTATCTCATTGTTCTTTTAATTTGTATTTATCTGATGATTAGAAATGTTGAGCACCTTTTCATGTATCTGTTGACCATTTGCGTCTTGTTTTGAAAAATGTCTATTGAGGTTTTCTTCTCATTTTTAATTGCATAATTTTTGTTTTGTTTTGTTTTATTTTATTTTTTGCTAGTGAGTTGAGTTTCTTATACATTTTAAGTATTAGCCACTTTTTCAATGTATGATTTGCAAATATGTTCTCCCAATATGTGAATCACTTCTTCACTCAGTTGTTTCCCCTGATGTGCAAAAGCTTTTGAGTTTAATGCAATCTCATCTGTCAGACACCTGTGTTTTTTCATTTCTTATTTTTATTTTTATCTTACTTTAACTTCCAGGATACATGTGCAGAATGTGCAGATTTGTTACATAGGTATACATGCGCCATAGCGGTTTGCTGCACCTATTGACCTGTCATCTAGGTTCCCTCTGCATACCCCCTACCCCCCAACAGGCCCTAGTATGTGTTATTCCCCTCCCTGTGTCCAGGTGTTCTCATTGTTCAACTCCCACTTATGAGTGAGAACATGCAGTGTTTGGTTTTCTATTCTTGTGTTAGTTTGCTGAGAATGATGGCTTCTAGCTTCATCCATGTCCCTGAAAGGGATATGATCTCATTCCTTTTTATGGCTGCATAGTGTTCCATGGTTTATAGACACCACATTTTCCTTATCCAGGCAATCACTGATGGGCATTTGGGTTGGTTTCATGTATTTGTTATGGTGAATAGTGCTGTAAATAAACATACATGTGTATGTGTCTAAATAGTACCATAATTTATATTCCTTTGGGTATATACCCAGTAGTGGAATTGCTAGATCAAATGTTTTTCTGGTTCTAGATCCTTGAGGAATCACCACACTGTCCCACTGACACCACAGAAGTACAAACTACCATCAGAGAATGCTATAAACACTTCTACACAAATAAACTAGAAAATCTAGAAGAAATGGATAAATTCCTGGACACATACACCCTCTCAAGACTAAACCAGGAAGAAATCGAATCCCTGATTAGACCAATAACAAGTTCTGAAATTGAGGCAGAAATTAATAGCCTACCAACCAAAAAACGCCCAGGACTAGACGGACTCAGAGCTGAATTCTAACAGAGGCACAAAGAGGAGCTGGTACCATTCCGTCTGAAACGATTCCAAGCAATTGAAAAGGAGGGACTCCTCCCTAACTCATTTTATGAGGCCAGCATCATCCTGATACCAAAACCTGGCAGAGACACAACAAAAAAAGAAAACTTCAGGCCAATATCCCTCATGAACATCTACACAAAAATCTTCAATGAAATACTGGCAAACCAAATCCAGCAGCACATCAAAGAACTTATTCACCACAATCAAGTGGGCTCCATCCCTGGGAAGCAAGGCTGGTTCAACATATGCAAATCAATAAACATAATCCATAACATAAATACAACAAATGACAAAAAACACATGATTATCTCAATAGATAAATAGAAAAGGCCTTTGATAAAATTCAACATCGCTTCATGTTAAAAACTCAATAAACTTGGTATTTGGATGCAGTGGCTCGCACCTGTAATCCCAGCACTTTGGGAGGCCAAGGTGGGTGGATCACGAGGTCAGGAGATTGAGATCATCCTGGTTAACACGGTGAAACCCCATCTGTATTAAAAATACAAAAACAACAAAAAATGAGCCAGGTGTGGTGACGGGTGCCTGTTTATGATAAATCCACAGCCAATATCACATTGAATCTCCAAAAGCTGGAAGCATTCCCTTTGAAAAACAGTACAAGACAAGGATGCCCTTTCTCACCACTCCTACGCAACACAGTATTGGAAGTTCTGAGTTCTGGTCAGGGCAATCAGGCAAGAGAAAGAAATCAAGGGTATCAAATAGAAAGAGAAGAAGTGAAATTGTCTCTGTTTGTAGATGACATGATTCTATATTTAGAAAACCTCATCGTATCAGCCCAAAACTCCTTAAGCTGATAAGCAACTTTGGCAAAGTCTCAGGATACAAAGTCAATGTGCAAAAATCACAAGTATTCCTATACACCAACAACTGACAAGCAGAGATCCAAATATAAATGAACTCCCATTCACAATCACTACAAAGAGAATAAAATACCTAGGAATACAGCTAACCAGGGATGTGAAGGATTTCTTCAAGGAGAACTACAAACCACTGTTCAAGGAAATAAGAGAGGATACAAACAAATGGAAAAACATTCCATCCTCATGGATAGGAAGAATCAATATCATGAAAATGGCCATACTGCCCAAAATAATTTATAGATTCCATGCTATTCCCATTAAACTACCATTGACATTCTTCACATAATTAGGAAAAACTACTTTAGATTTCATATGAAACCAAAGAAGAGCCCATATAGCCAAAACAGTCCTAAGGATAAAGAACAAAGCTGGAGGTCATGATGCTACCTGACTTCAAACTATACTACAAGGCTACAGTAACCAAACCAGCATGGTACTGATAACAAAGCAGACATATAGACCAATGGAGCAGAACAGAGACCTCAGAAATAACACCAGACATCTACAACCATCTGATCTTTGACAAATCTGACAAAAACAAGCAATGGGGAAAGCATTTCCTATTCAATAATTGGTGCTGGGAAAACTGACTAGCCAGATGCAGAAAACTGAAACTGAACCCTTTTCTTACACCTTATACAAAATTAACTCAAGATGGATTAAAGACTTAAATGTAAAACTCAAACCATAAAAACCCTAGAAGAAAACCTAGGGAATACCATTCAGGACGTAGGCATGGGCAAAGACTTCATGACAAAAAGTCCAAAAGCAATTGCAACAAAAGCCAAAATTGACAAATGGTATCTAATTAAACTAAAGAGCTTCTGCATAGCAAAAGAAACTATCATCAGAGTGAACAGGCAACCTACAAAATAGGAAAAAATCTTTGCAATCTACCCATCTGACACAGGTCTAATATCCAGAATCTTCAAGGATATTTAACAAATTTACAGGAAAAAAAAACCATTAAAAAGTGGGCAAAGGATATGAACAGACAATTCTCAAAAGAGGACATTTACATGACCAATGAACATATGAAAAAAGTCTCAACATCACTAGTCATTAGAGAAATGTAAATCAAAACCACAATGAAGTACCATCTCACACCAGTTAGAATGGTGATTATTAAAAAGTCAAGAAACAGCAGATGCTGTTGAGGCTGTGGAAAAATAGGAATGCTTTTACACTGTTGGTAGGAATGAAAATGTCAAACACTAGTTTTAACACCTCCAGGTGATTCTCACACATGTTATAGTTTTAGAATACTGACCTAGTCTACCTTCACTAATGCAATGTTCCTAGCAGGAAAGGTCAGTTATTATTCATAGTTTTCATGTAAGGACACTGTAGCTCAAAGATAACTTGACTGAAATCATACAATGAGTCAAGCGACAGAACCAAAATTGGGTGTAGCAATCTGGATGTAAATGTCAGTCTCTTTAATTGTTTTGCTATCACCATTGCTTATGCTGTAGTAAACTGATTTCATTGGAAAATCTAAATTGAAATGATTAGATTTCAGTTACAAAAGTTTTATAACTCTGGAATTCATTACTCTCTTCAAATATTTACATTCACTTTATCTAAAAAATAATGAAATCTACATGCTAACAGCATCTACAAAATAACAAAGAGAGGCCCTTGAGGCCACTTTAAGAAATAATCATGGTTTGTAGAATCAGTGAGTTGTGATTTATAGGGAAAAATTATCCAAAGAGATTACAGCTATTTTACTAAAGTTACCTATTGCTCTGGAAGTTTTGCTCACCTCACATTTTTGAAGTAAACATGAAGCTGTCTTCTCTTCAAATTATTGTCTGAGGGTCTTCTATCGACAGGATAAACTTGCAGTCTCAAAGTAAATTCAAACCAGTCCATGGCAAAGAGTCCAGTGGGAGTGGAGATGTGTGAGTGAGGACAGAGAGATGTAGTAGATGAATTAGAGATATAACAGAAGTCTGATTGTGTAGGATCTTACAGTTATTTGTAAGAGTTTTAATTTTTGCCGGGTGCGGTGGCTCAAGCCTGTAATCCCAGCACTTTGGGAGGCCGAGACGGGTGGATCACGAGGTCAGGAAATCGAGACCATCCCGGCTAACACGGTGAAACCCCTTCTCTACTAAAAAACACACACACAAAAAACTAGCCAGGCGAGGTGGCGGGCGCCTGTAGTCCCAGCTACTCGGGAAGCTGAGGCAGGAGAATGGCCTAAACCCAGGAGGCAGAGCTTGCAGTGAGCTGATATCCGGCCACTGCACTCCAGCCTGGGTGACAGAGCGAGACTCCGTCTCAAAAAAAAACAAAAAAAAAAACAAAAAAAGGCCAGAGTTTTAATTTTTACTCTGGTGAAGTCTTAATAAGTGTTCTATAAAAAAAAAAAAAAAAAAAAAAAACCACTGTGATTGGAAAACCATGGATTAAGTGAAGCTAAATAAGTTTCTTCTCTTTAGAATTTTTCATAGTCTTTATCTTGTTAATAAGCACTATGTTTGTACAAAAAGGTATAAAAGTAAAGAGCTCATGCTATTAAGTGGATGGTGACACTGTTGACCATAGTTTCAAATATAGAAGGCAGATTAAGTGTGACCAGGCAGGAAATAACAAATTAAATTGACATGCAAAATTTTAAGTGCCTATGGAGAATACTGGGTAGAGCTACCCAAAAGAGAACTGAAAAAAACCTTTAAATCTTTAACAAGGCAACACAGAAAAATATTGAAAATTAATATCAAATAATATTTAATTCAAGAACTAACTATAAATAATATACATGAAATTTATGCCTATGCTATTCAAATAAAGAAAAGAGAGAAGAATCATTTGCCCATCTCAGAAAGAGGGCTAGGGTCTGAATTTTCTATTTATTCACATTCTGTGGATTCTTTGGAAAATTGCTCCATTCTCTAGTTCACTTTGTCCTATATATATGAAGCTTGAATCCAAGAGTCATTTCTCAACTTATTTTTTATATGTAATATCTTCATATTGGGGTTATTGAAGTTCACCAACAAATGCAAGAAAGAAAGAAAAAAATTATTTAACTTTTTCCTTTGAAGATTATTTTGCTTCTGTTTTATGTCATCATTGGTTTTTTCTAAACTAAATGATGTAAGCAAAAACAATATATCCAAGAGATGACTCAGCTTCCAAAATATTGAGAGATGTTTGACTCACATCTCAAGAATCACCTTCATTTTTCCCTTGCATTTTTTGTCTAGAAACATAAAACTGAATGTTTTAGTAATTGAGTAACTGTATCTTTGTTTAGTTTAATGGAAATTTCAGCAAATGTACCAAATTAGCAAAATGAATCACAGTGAACATTCTCTAGCCAGGCTTATTAAATTTTTACTATAGAGTCATCTAAAGTATATTTCATGGGAAACGTATCCACCTTCCAAAGGCAATATGCCATACTCAACAGTGCTGCAGTTCTCGTGGAAATGGTTTTTCCATTGAACTTGATTGTCAGATTAACCATATCTAATTCTAGGGCACTGATTGTAAACGTGAATACTTGAACTTGATTCAGAACTATCAAACATGTTTAGAACTTCAGTCAGTTAATCCTGCTGGAATCTTAGTCTCTAAAGACAAAAGTCACGGAAATATGTTTTGGCTTTAATATGCAGACATTTTTCCATTGCCATAGTTCTTTGTTTTAAAATCATTTCCTTGAGAACTGGTTAAGGATTTAGGGACTTTTTAATCTGTATCTACTTAACTAATGTTTCTATTCAATGACTGATAAAATCATCAGATAGTTACTTGATGTAAAGAAAAGAGAATACCAGTTTATAGCTTAAGTTATTCAATGCAGTGATATTCTCACATTTGAATTATTTATCAAACCTATTCTGAATGATGACCAATGTTTCTTTAGTGATATCATTATTAATAGCATATTACCACATTCTTCTTTGAGCCAAACAAAGCCTAAAGAGAAACATTTGTCAGCAGATACCAAGCAGGTTTCTTTTTAAGCTAGTGAGCTAATTTTATAGAAAGCATTAATTTTATTTTCTTAGTTATAAACAAGTTATGTTACACTATAAAACCTAAGTGAATTGGCCTGCTTGGAAGATTTATTAAAAGAGAAATAATAATGAGAATTAGTATTTATTGAGAGCTTAACTACGTGCCCAACACTATCCTTCTACAAGCCATGATGCAGATACTTCTTAAATCTTCCTTTTTATTCTAAACTATAAGTTAGAACATTCAGGCACAGCAAGATGAATTAAGTTGTCAATGATCACAAATAGTAGAGATAAAATTTGATCCACGGCAGTCAGAATCTAGCACTGTGCTTTTAATTCCTACACCACACTATCTCCCAAATAGAAAGAAATAAAAAGGAAAACAGAAGAGAGGTTACAATGAGCAAACAAGAGTATGTTTAAAGCAACTGGTAAAGGAGCAAGGAAAATAAAGTCAGACTGTGTGTAAAAGACGAGACACTATACAGTTATAATAAGACATCTAAAATTAGAGCATAAAACACTGGTTTGCTCAGGTGAAATTTAAATAGATTTAGAATGATCAATGACAATGTTTTAGGTTAAAACTTTTCGATGTGGGTAGAGCAGTCCAATTTTAAATAACCAATCTCTAGAGATAGCAAATGAACATAGGATAGCATTGTACCTATTGTCTGGGAGATGCTTTATAACAGGAATGATCAAAAAATTCTGGTTTGCCAAGAATAGTCCTGGTACCCTCCTGTTGTTCCAACTAAATTTTTCTGCTTTCTCCTCTTCCACATTCAATGTGTCCTTGTTGAATGATACCTTTTATGATCACCTAGTTGTACCCATACTCTTAATTCCTCCAAAAAGAATAAAATACATGCTATCACAGGCAATGTTTATTTTTCAAGATTTTTTCTCATTGATAACTGATGGCCTCTGAAAGGCCCTCTCGCAATGTAACAACTTTTTTAAAACCATTCAAAGAGAGTCTCACAAAAGGGCTGAGTCTGTCTTTTAAGAGTTTTCATGTGATTATATCAGGCCCACTAATGTTAATCTACCTTATGAGTCATACAATATTCAGTTGTACTTAACACATGCAAAATTCCTTTATGTTTGCCATATGTGTAATCTAGTCAAGGGAGTGAGGTGCCATCCATTTAGCCATATTCTCTTGTTTAGAAGCAAGTAAGTCAGCAATTCTGCTTGTACTGAATAGGAGACATTTATACAAAGATGTAGCTCCTTAGGATATGTCTACCATAAGTAGTGACAGACCTTTCATTTTCTTTGAAACTCCCTGGAACACTTAGAAAACAAAAGAAGGCTAATAAATATTTGTTGATCTGAAAATTTTGAAAGGAAAGTGGCCATTTTAATAGTTCCAATGACATCTTCAGAACAGAGTGTTGGTCTTGAAGAGATGTGGACTTGACATGTTGTCCAAATTTGAGAATAATTTAGAGATTCAACAACAGCCTCAGTTTTGCCATCAGGAAAAAAAAAAAAAAAAAAAAAAAGTCTTCCCTGTCAAATGTAAAATCTTCCCTGTCCCCTACCTATCTGTTTTGAAGAAAAATGCATTGCAGATGGCACAAGCTTTCTAGGAATGGCAGGGGAAGGGGTAATGTAGAATAGATATTCACAGTGACCATCTAGCACAGCATTACTTACTAAGTCCAGGCCAGTCATCAGAAGACATAAAATTCCCCACTTATTATAGATGAACATTTAGGTTATTACTTACGCAAGTGAAGTACTTTGTTAAGGCACATGTTTCTCTAACAATTAGTGTTGTTATGGAAAAAAACTAATATTTTAGGTTGTCTAGAAAGATATTAGAAGAATTTGTTTGTGCAGCTATATCATTTTGTAATGTTTTTGTAATTTAGATGATTAGTTCTACTTAGTAACATGTAAAATTAATAAATTCACTTTGAAAAATCTTCAAACATAAAACAGATGTTCAAATGCATCATGGAAGGAATAAATTATGGTTGCAAAGAAAGAGACAACCATGTAATCACACTTTCACCTGCTCATGTGCTTCACATGTGGATCTCACTGGCAAAGAATGTATTCATAAGCTTTGGGGCATAAACCAAAACCATGTAAATCTGTTTTCACTGATGTCACCAAAGGACTTGTAATCTGCCAATGCTGTTCCAATGTCATAAATTCAAGTGAGTGAAATCTGCTTGTTATTTAGCAGAAAATAAAATCATATCTCTTCTAGACCTTATTTGCTCTCTCTGAAGTGAAAATGTTGTGAAATAAACACCCCTAACTCAGTATTCTACACCTATATAATCTCTGAAAAATACAAAATTATAGCTAGATAGGAGAGACAAGTTCCCGTGTTCTATACCACTATAGGATGACTATAGTTAATAATAAAATATAGTTTAAAATAACTAGAAGGAAGATATTGAATGTTCCCAACACAAAGAAATGATAAATGTTTGAGATAATGGTTTTGCTAATCACCCTAATCTGATCACTATACCTTAAATGTATATCCAAACACCACTATGTACCATATGAATATATACAATTGTTATTTGTCAGTTAAAATTTAAATTTGGTCAAGCACCGTGGCTCACACCTGTAACCTCAACATTTTGGGAGGCTGAGGTGGGTGGATTAGTCTAGCCCAGGAATTCGAGACCAGTCTGGGCAACATGATGAAACTCCACTCTACAAAAAATACAAAAACTAGCCAGGCATGGTGGTGCATACCTGTAGTCCCAGCTAGTCAGGAGGCTGAGGCGTGAGGATCACCTGAGTCCAGGAGGTTGAGGCTGCAGTGAGCTGTGATTGCACCACTGCACTCTAGCTTGGACAACAGAGTGAGACCCTGTCTCACAAATAAATTAATTAATTAAATTAAACTTTAAAAAACTCGCCAAGTTAAGTGAGAAAAATAAGAAGGAAATAAACTCTCTTTTAAAATATTGGGTAATTTTCCTTGTGAATAGCCAGAGTATAGATAACCTATGAAAATTAGGTTGCTTACTATGTTTTCTAAATTTTCAGAAATTTCTAAAACACCCCAGAACACCACATCAAATTCATTGCTGCAGTCCTATTTGCATTAGCTACTATATTTGGGGAAAACCTTATATCTGAGCCTAATGTTAAATCTTACCAGACTCCTGGAAAAGTAAACCCAGAGAGGTGGTGATGAGTATAACGCTATATCACAAGAAACTGTGGGCCAGAATATAAGGATTCAATTGTTGGGGAGTTGCTTTATGAAAAAGTAAAAATATGTCTTTAGCAAGTTAAAGGAAGACATCATGGGTCATATTTACTACTAGTTGGGATCAGTCACATTGAATTTAAATAAAAATTTATTGAGGAGTATATTTCCCATCATACCAAAATGATAAACTTTAAAAGACTCTGTAACCTATAATTTTCTTTTCATGCAAAATTTGAAGGCAAATTCAAAACATTAGCTATTATCATTATTTACAAGCAGTTTCTTTGTAATTTTAGTTGTACTATATACAGTACATATACTAGTAGTATATATAGTGGTATATATTTTATATATAATTTATATAGATTTTATACTACATATGTGTGTGTATATACACACACATACATGCATAACACAAAGCTGAGTGTATTGCTTACTGCAGCAAAGAATGCAACCTCTACAGAGTCTTCACTGTGTCTCTGAGGAGAAAGAACAATTTGGAAATTTGGAGTCTTGTTTATGTGGCTCTTTCAGTAAAGGAGCTTGATTAGAGATATGTAAGTTTTACGTACTCTGCACAATGCATTTGAACATCTATTTTATATTTAACAATTTTAAAAGTGTATTAATTGTTTTTACATATTAAGTATAACAAATCATTTAAAAGTACAAATATATTATGAAATTATATGGCTATATAAATCCTTCTAGTATCTTTTTAGACAACACAAAATATTATTTTATTTTTACAACAGAACTGTTGGTCACAGAAAAAAATAATGTCTTAAGAAGGATAGTTTACTTGCCTAATTAAGAACCTAAATGTCCCGATCTATAATAAATGGGGCACTGCATGTCTTCTGATGACTGGTTTAGTGTTATTTCTTAGTAAGTAACATCTGCTGGCTGAGCACTATGAGTGTCTATGCCTCTTTCCTCATCTTCATTTCCAGAAAGTTTATGCCACCTGTGCAATGCATTTTTCTTCAAAACAGACAGAGGAAAGGGTTTATTTTAATGAGAATTTTGTTTTCCCAATGGACAAAAAACAGTCCTTAGAATTGAAATCCTTACTGAATCTCTAAATTAACCCTGAATTTGGAGAAGGCTTCACATCAATTCATGCTACACCACTTCTAGAGATCAACGCTGAGAATGCCTTTTAGAATCATCAAACAGGCCACTTGCTCTTTTATGTTTTCAAATCATCAAGTATTTATTAATCATCTCCTATCTGATAGTACTGTTAGGAGACTTGGCAGACTCTAATGATGTGGTCACTGCCTTTGGGCTATTCTCTGGCTACTTCTTTGGCCTTAACTTTGGTTTAAAATAATCTAAATAGAGCAACATGGAACACAGGTAAACAGTAATAAATTAGAAAAAAAAGAGCACAAGAAAAACACCAAGTTAAATCATCAGACATGTGTTTACCAAGCTCTGCAAAGAAAGGAGTTCAGAGTAAAAAATTATCATGTATAGGAATAAATGATTGATTCTTAAAATGGTGTTTATGAAGAACCTAAAGTGATTTCTACTTCTAAAATAATTTACTGTCACCTTGGGTTTTGATTTTTAAGCTATCTTTCTGCTCTTATAATAACTATCTTGAAAAATATTTTTTAAAGACAAAATCTTAGTGAAGAAAACACTTGTGGAAGAAAAAACCCAGCTAGCATTTAAATATATACTTATCGTTAGACAATTCAAATAGAGTTAACAAGTAATTCAAAATATCCCCAACCCAAAATAATCTTTGTTAACTACTTTTGTGTCTCTTTCCAGAAAACAAATCCTAACCACACACAAATATAGAGAGAGTAATTTGTACCTTTCTTTAAAACATGATTGGTTTTTGAATAGGTAATATAGTCACATGGTTCAAAATGTAAAAGATACAAACAAGTAGAGAATGAAAATTTCTCATTCGCCATGTCCCTTAGATATATTCTTATTCTTGAGGCAATTTGTATATTGTGCATACTTTCAGAAATATTTAATAAATGTACATCCAAATATGTATATATTTCTGGTTTCATCTCATAAACACCTGCACCTGAATGTTACACTGAATGTTACATTTTTCATTTTTTTTTTTTTTTAACAGAAAGGGTTTCTTTAATTCTCCACCTTCTCGGGTCAAACTTAGTTGTTTAACACCTTGTTTCTTCACCTTAAAGACCCCAAAGGTGAAATGTGAAGAAAACCCAAACCTTTGAGTACATTTTTCTTGTCACATATTGATAAAACACAATTTGAGTAATTATGTGAAGTGCAGTATATTGATGGTAAAAACATGATATGAAAGCATTTTCATATAAAAAGGTCTAAACATTTTCGTTAATTCCAGGTTTAAAAGGTCCAAGAAAATTACAGTGTCTGCTTGAAAAGCTAATGTTTCCCTACCTTTGCATTAGTAGTAATATATGTCTGGATAACATTAGATTATATTTGAAATTTTGGGTCTAGTTCTGGGCACCATCATTTCAAAGGTATATTGGCAAAGTAATTCATTCAGAAGAGTCTTAACTAAATAAGGATCCCCTGGGGACCATAACTATATAAGGATTGCATTGTAGGACTAGAGAGTTTGTTTCTGGTGTAGATGAACAGGGAGAAGAATATATAAATGAGTTTCAAATACGTGAAGGGCTTTCCTGCTGAACAGTCAATGGATGGATTCTGAGTTGCTTCTGAAAGACTGTTTATCAGAATCATCCAACAGTAAGTAGTCTACTCAGGAAGTGACTGTCTCCTCAGAAGCTGAAATTGTTAATCACAATTATGTAAAAGTTTCCCTAGGAAGAAAAAAAAAAAAAAGAAAGAAATACCCAACTCTTCCTGGAACCGGGAAGAAGGAAGGGAAGAAGGAAAGCAGAAAGAGAGGGAATCCACAAAAGCATGAAGTCTTGGGAAAACTCTGTGTTCAGGTAATGTAGATGGGAAAGACATAAAAAGAAGGCTAGGATCAGATCATGAGGACTTCACAGGTTACCACCACCTACCCCACCACCTACCGCACCATCCTGCAAAATACAACCAATTACTTCCTCAAGATCAAGCTTCAGCTTTATGTTTTCTTCACTAAATTTTTCTGCTGTCTTTGACAATATGCCCAACTTCTCATTCTATTTCCAATATTTTCCTAATTAGAAATTCAGTTAATAGTGAGATAGCTGACAGATGCCAATGTGAGGTTTGATCACCATAATTTCGCACTATGATTTGCTTTTGGAAGGTATCCAGTTTGGTATTTCAAGGCATCTACACTTCCTGATGCTCCAAAATAATTTGATTCCATTGTGGCATAGCAATGGATTTCTCTATCTAGCATATAAGCAAAAAGAAAGTACGATAATGGTCTATAATGAGCTAGGAAGATGTTTATGGCACTTTTAAAACCGGAAAGGCTGCATTTAAAAGGACTCAAGCACAAGAGGAAATGAAAGGATGTGCTAAGATTACATGAAGGCAGGCCTTATCTCTGAGGGAAAGGCTTTATGAGCAAAGCCTGCTCACTGCAGCTGGGGTGGCTTGGAAAGCACAAAGATATGCAAACAGTGGAAAGTCAACAATCAAAGAATGATGTTAGGGATCTCCAGGGTGGAATTAGGAGGTACAATAGGAAGTGTTTATGTACAAAAGGAAGTTTTGTAGATGATTTTGACATTGATCATGGGATCTCAATAATTTTATATTTATTAGAAAATAAAGTGTGTAAAAGTGGAAAAAATTAATAAATGCTCTGTGGCTCTGTAGTCAGGACTGTACTATCTTAAATGTTAAACTTACAAATAATATTACATAGGTAAAGTCTTCTTCGAAGTTTATTTTTGTTATTTACAGGTTTCAACAATATAAAGCTTATGATTAGTGTACACGTTTTAATTGTACACTAAAAGAGATTGCACGATCTTCTGAAATTTCTGCAATCACTTCATTATTTCACAGATTCTATATTAAATTATTGGATAATAGGCAATGCAGTATAACAGGTTTGAAAATTACCTTGAATCTATTTCACATTGAAGGCATGGTTTAATTTAAAATAAGAAAATGATATAAGACCATTAGCATCAATATACATTCTGCCAGATGTGTCAGAAAAACGTTTCAGTATAAGTACCTCATTTAAATGTTCAACCATTAATCCAGATATTTGGCATGGCATCAAACATACAATTTGACCAAATAACTGATCCCTTTTGAAAATGATTAGGTTCTTCAAGACAGAAAAATTATGATTATTTAATTTTCATGTCATATATCTACATGATAAAAATTTCTTAACCATATTTTTCTGCATAGAAATGTATTAGGGAACTTTAAACTATTTGGCTTTTGATGCATACATGACTCTACATTTTACTTTATGCTGTAGATCCAATCTCTATTTCCTTTTACTATATACAATGGATATAGTGGTGTTTACTAAGCATTAAAAACATGTGGTGTGCTAATTACTATAACATAAAATTATTTTCACATTAAATATTGGGTAGAAATTAGCATCTTGAATTCTACTTTCATCAGGTCATTTCCTCTGGCTTTGATGACCACTACTAAATATTTAAGCCATGTGCTTCAAGTTCCCTAATAAACAGCCACTGTCTAAAATTTCCTACAAAAATTCATTAGTGGCCTTTAAAAATAGCTATTAATAAAATGTCAATAGGCTTAAACTTTACTGAACCTGAGTTTTGCTCTTTGTCATCATTCCAAATCTAATTTGACTTTCACTTTAATAAGATCCCTTCCTCTCAGGCAAAAAGCCGCATTCATTTCCTTTTTGCAGAACTCTATCAATATGTTACTCTTAGCTATACTGTAACCAGTGCAGTCAGTTTGTAGTTCATCAATGAAAGAAGTCGTTTATTCATTTCATAAAAATGATTTGTGGATGAGAACTTTAAGTCCACAGCAAGGCAAAAATAAGAGAATAACAGTCCAGGCCATGAATGCAGGTGTTGTTTAAAACTCTCCAGTGCTTTGTACATAAAGAAAACTTTTACATGCCGTAAGAGATTTCACATGTTTTGCTAAGTGGGTTTAGATTATGCCTTGAAGAATACTGTTTCTCAGTTCCAAATTTCCAATAAATATCTACGTTCACTGGGGTAAGAAATTAAAAAACGAGTTTTTTTCTTTTTATGGCACAAATAGTGCTTAAAGCATCTGTAGTTGTCAACTTGAAGTTAAAACAAGAAATCTGTTTGCATATAACAAGCTTAAATCAACTCCAAATTATGTCCAAATTGAACACAGCCCAGATTTTGTCACCATGGCCCCAACATTTCAATTTCAATTAACAGCAGACTCGTGTTCTACCCTGTTTCTTCAAAGAGCCACTACGGTTTTTTCAGCTGCTACGGGAGAAATTATTGGCCAGACACGGTGGCTCACTTCTGTAATCCCAAGGCTTTGGGAAGCTGAGGCCAGAGGATTGCTTGAGGCCAGGGGTTTGAGACCAGTCTGACCAACATAGCAAGACCCTGTCTTTACACTTAGTTTTTTAAAAAATAGCTATACAGCACGGACCTAGCTATTTGGGAGGCTGAGGTGGGAAGATCACTTGAGCCCAGGAGTTGGAGGCTGCAGTGAGCTTTAATTGTGCCACTGCACTCTAGCTTGGGTGACAGAGCAAGACACTGTAGCTAAAATAAAATTATTTTTTTTAAAGAGAAATAACTTATGACCAATATTAATTATTGTCATACAATTCCAAGACATAGAGCTTTCCTAAGCACAGAAATGAATTTCCTCAATTCTTAAAAAAAGATAAGTAATATAATGTTTTATTTTAAAAATCTATGTTAATATGTACGTTACAAATAATATAATATATTAGACTTTTCACATTAATAAATTGTTTATATAGTACCAAATAGGACTTAGATACTTGGGGAAACTTTCATTTAAAAAACGATTTTCTTTTACATATAAACATGCCACACACACACCAAAATAAAGTCAAAAAACAGAAAGTAAATTTGACCATTGTCTAAAGATAAAAGTCTAGATTTAACACATTTTAGGAAACATGGCCACATCTGAAGGCAAAATGACATTCTTTCTGTTAACAGAGAAAGAAATAAAATATCCGAGCCCTGAGGCAATAACCTGAAAATGACCCAAAAGTCTTTGCGATCTTTGCTCAGGAATATGAGAACCAAGAGGAATTCACCAACCCACCTATCCTTTAACAAAGGCGGGTGGTACACAGTAACCCGACTTCAGTGTGTTTCCTCCTCTACTTAGTCACATATAGAGAAGAAAAATAAGTTGTCATTTGAGATACCCTGGAGTAGTGGAAAGTATAGGTTTTATATGAACCTTTGTATCAATTATTTTCTTCATGGATTGTGAGGATTTGCAACATCATGTAAGATTCTAGCAAACACTAACAACTCAAGAAATACTTACCTAAACTCCTCCAAAATGCTACATTCATTCATACATTCATTCATTCATTCACTTATTCCTTAATAATTAGAAAATAGGCAATTGAGAATAATAAATTAGTTTTTCTAATTATAATTAATATAATTTGTTATATTTTTAAATATATATATTAAATATATATTATTTAATATATATTAAATATTATATATATTTAATATATATATAACTAATATATATATATATAGTTGGGATGTGATGCTGCAATAAAAAAAAATAGACCCTAATATTTCAGTGGCTGAAAACAATAGACTTTTATTTCTTGCTTGTTATAGACCTGTTCATTCAGAAAAGTGAAGCAACTTCTCTACACAGTCTTTCAGAATCCAGGTTGTCAGCAGCTATACCATCTTCAAAATAGCTGTTAAAATCACCCTAACAGCTGCTATTCCAGTTGACTGGAAGAGAAAAGAGAATAGAGAAGCGCATGGGAGATTTTTACAGACCAGCTGTGGAACCCAGATTCTCTTCATTATAATTGAGTCCACAACTAATGTAAAAGTGACTGGGGAATACACTCAACCATGTGTCCGAAGCAGCAGACATCAGATTTGGATCTCTGGTTCATCAAATTTAGAAAGAAAAAAAAAAAGAAAAAAAACTATAAATATCTTTTGAACTAAAATTCTAAATTTTTGGTTACATTGTAGTAAGAAGAAAATAAATACCTACTGCAATAGTACTAATTATTATTAGTAATATGACTGGCAAACATAAATGCACAAGCACTAAATGTTTGTCAGGTATGTGCTCAAGCGTCTGTGTAACAGGGAAGTACAATGGTTAGGAATTGTACTTGGTTAGAGTTGCTAACCAAGTTATGGTGAGAGGTTGGGTGAATTATCCAACCTCTTCTAGTGTCAATCATCTTCATCTATAAAACAAAAATGGTAATCCTACCTACTTCATTAGGATGCAATGTGGATTAATTGGGTTATGCACAAAGCAATTAGAACAAGTCATGGCACATAGTCAGGGTTCCAAAGTTGGCACTGTCAACACTGTGAATGCTTTGCTCATAGAGCCTCTATTTTATATAGTTGCCTGCTACAACTATTTTCACTTTTTTTTTTCTTTTGAGACAGTCTCCTCACTCTGTCACCAGGCTGGAGTGCAGTGGCACGATCTGGGCTCACTGCAACCTCCACCTCCCAGGTTCAAGCGATTCTCCTGCCTCAGTCTCCTTTGGATTAGGCAATGCACACACCACCATGCCCAGCTAATTTTTGTATTTTTAGTAGAGAGAGGGCTTCACAATGTTGGCCAGGATGGTCTCAATCATTTTCACTTCTTTTAAGTACAATGAATTGTAAATGAAATGCAAAGGGGTTTCAATTCCAATTCAATTAGCCAGTGGGTTCAGTGTTTTGTTTTGTTTTGTTTTTTCAAGTCCCTTTTCATTTCCAAGGCCAAATGAGAACCTCAAAGATGAATGAAAACCACTAGAGGCAGTAAGCAGCACATTCAAGCCAGTCACTCCCATATTTCTCACCTTACCTCAATCCTTCTAACTAGGAAGGAATTGTTAAACTGAAAGCAGAGTGGAGGAAGGAAATTGTGTGGGTAAGCAGAGATATTTTGGCACTCCCGGGGGTCTAAAGCAAATAGTTGTTCCAAGGCGCTGCATGGGATGAAGGAGCTGGAGGATAGTGTAAGATTGAGTCACCATGATGATGATGGGAGAAAATCTATGATCACCCTTGACAGGATGTAAAACATGTCCACGCACAGAAGCTCACAAACAGCAGGCACTGGAATTACACATTCATTGGTACTGCCAGATATGTTAATAGCCAGTTATATCTGTCAGTCACTGGCAATCAGAAAACCCCAGTCTGAACTTTCCGCTCCTCTCTCTTTTTTGTTGTTGCTCTTTTTAACAGCTTTGTTGAGATATAATCCACCTGCCTTTAAATTCACCTTTTAAAAAGTAGACAATTCAGTGTTTTTAATATATTCACAGAATTGTGCAATTGCCACCACTATCTAATTCTAGAAAGTTTCATTACCTGAAAAGAAATCATGCAACTGTTAGCAATCACTCCCTACAGACCCTGGAAACCACTAACCTGTCAATTTCTATGAATTTGCTTTTTGTGGATTTTTATATAAATGGATTAATATATACGTGGCCTTTTGCGACTGGCTTATTTTGCTTAGCATAGTTTTTTAAGGTTCATCCATATCAGAGCATATATCAGCATTTCATTCCTTGTTATAGCTAAATCATATTTCATTTTATGGATATACCATTTTTGTTTATCTGCTCATCATTTGGACATTTGGGTTGTTTCTCTTTATTGGATACTGTGAATAATATTGCTATAAACATTCATATATAAATTTTTATGTGGACATTTTTCTTGGGGGCATGCCTAGGACTGGAATAGCTTGGTCCTATGGTCACTCCATGATTAATTATGGGGCATTGCCAAACTGTTTTCTAAAGCAACTGTATGAATCTGCATTCACACCAGCAATGTATGAGGGTTCCAGCGTCTCCACATCTTCACCAATGCTTGTTACTGTCTGTCTTTTTTTCATTATAGCCATCCTAGTGTGTTTGATATGGTCTCTCATTGTGGTTTTAATTTTATTTCTCTAATGGCAATGATGTTGAAATATTTTTATGTACATATTGGCCATTTTTTATGTCTTCCATGAAGAACTGTCTATTCAAACCTTTTGCCCTTTTTTTCAATGTATTTATTGTCAAGTTGCAAGTTATTTTATAAAAGGACTTATATTGATACAAGTCCTTCATCATATATAAGATATGTAAATATTTTCTCCCATTCTTTATGTGGTCTTTTCACTTTCTTCATAATGTCTTTTAAATACAAAAGTATTTAATTTTGACTGTTTTTAACTTATCTGTTTTTTTCCTTTGACTTTTGCTTTTTGTTTCATATCTAAGAGATCATTGCCTAATCCAAAGTTGTAAAAATTTTTCCTGTGTTTTCCTCTAAGGAGAACAAACTTGGCTTTGTTCTTCCACCTCTCTACCTGCTCTTCTTCATTCTGCTTAACTATCTTATCTTCTTCTCCATGCATCCACACCTCTAAGAGTTTTATAGTTTTAACTCCTACATTTAGAACTCTAATCTATCGTAAGTTAATTTTTGTATATGGTGTGAGGGATATGTCTGACTTCATTCTTTTGCTTTTATCTCATATCTTGATGTTCCTGCACCATTTGTTGAAGACTGTTCTCTCCCTATTGAATTGTCTTGGCACTCTTGTCAAAAGCAATTTGCCAGAATTGTAAGGGTTTATTTTTGTACTCTACCCCTCTATCTTGTCTCAAATGTTACTGATAAAATGAAAGACTGAAGGGAGAAAAAATGAATCCACGTGGTGGAAATTCTCCATGTGAGTTAGCACAAGTGATCAGCTTTGCTTCCCATTCCCTGTAGTGTTTGGGGAGTTCTCCATCGACAGGCATCAGCTAATGGAAATAGTACTTGAATGTTACCAATGGCCTCCTACAAGTCAAATTAAGTTGTCCTTTATTTCAGTAATGTCCCCCGACATTTGGCATTGCTATCCACTTCTAGAAACTTGGCTTTGTTCTCCTTTTACTTCTGTAATTGTTCTTCTTCAGTCTACTTCACCATCTTACTTTTTTCTCTGACTATCCATACCTTAAAAGTTGGTTTTCCACAGAGATTTATCTTCATAGTTCTCTTTATATTTAAAGACATCTGGTTGTCATACAATATCCATTCTTATGCTTTGTGCACAACAGAAGATCAACTTTTATCTGGACACATTGCTTCAGAACTAGATGACGACATGCCCCAACATCCCTTGCATGTTTTTATTGCCATGTGTCTTAACTATGGATAGTAATATGGAAGCAAAAGTGTTGTATGAATCTGGAAAATGTCTTAATTGGTTACGGAATGCATTCTTGCTTTGCTCTTCCTGTTGTTGGTAATCTGGAACACAGTGGGGATGTCTGGAGCCCCAGTTAAGTCATGATCATTTTGGAATTTTTTAAAATTCTGTGTAGCAAACTTAATTGAGAAACTGTCAAAGGCTATGCATTCAGGTATCACTGAACCAATATTTATTAAGCATCTACTACCTATCATGTACTGTGACAGGTATCATGGTGATGTGATGCTGTCCTCATTAAGTCCACAGCCTATAGGAGATACATAAATATATATACACATAAAACCCTTAATGATAATTTTTATAATAATAATATTATAGAAAATATGTGGTGTGCCAGGGTAATACAAGGAATAAAGCAATTAATCCTGTCAAGGTTTTAGAAAGCTTTGTGAGGAAGCAATATTCGTATTGAGACTCGATAGACTTTATAAATAAAAGAGGAAAACCATTACATATAATGTAGGGTTTACAAATGTATGGATTGTACAGATGGGAAAGTTCACGATTAGTTTAAAAATGCATTATTAGTTATGACTAGAGAAAAAGCTATTATGTGTGTGTGACGGGGAGAGAGAGAGAGAGAGAGAGACAGAGAGAGAGAGACAGAGAGACGGAGATGAAAAGAGGAATGGAGGGGAGAAGACAGAGACAGAGAGGAGACAGGGAGGAAACAGATCCTGGGAAGCAGCAAGTGATCAGAGAGGAACAGCAACAGAGGGTGTTCCAAGGAAATAGGAATTTGGGGTATTGCATGTAGAATTGAAAATGTATGTCTCAGCTTATGAATCAGAGATAGGAAATATGTGTGAATCCTGATGTCAACTCTAATTTTGCCTGCCTAAAGTACTATGTTGAGAAAAATGCTGAATTTATACCTGATCTCAGGAAAGAGTGACATAAAGTATTAGAAATGCTGGCATGATTTCTAGGGCCATATCTTCCTGAAGGTGGCTGATTTTATCTGATCTCAGAAACCAAGTAGAGTTGGGCCTGGTTAGTACTTGGATGAAATGTTCCCATGAGTTTGGGACATGTGGTGGTTAATTTTATGTGTCAACTTGGCTGAGCCACAGTGATCAGGTATGTGATCAAACGTTATTCTAGATCTTTCTCTGAGGGTATTTTTGGATGAGATTAACATTCAAACTTATGGACTTTGAGTAAAACAGATAGTCCATCACAATGTGAGTGACCTCACCAATCAGTTGAAGTCCCAAGTAAAATAAAAGACTGACCTCCCTGAACAAGGCAGAATTCTGAATCTCATGGCCTTTGAACTTGAACTGCAGTATCAACCTGTGTTTCCAGCTTATGTCCTTTGAGTTTGAACTCCAGCATTGGCTTTTCTCCAAGTCTCCAACCTATTGGCCCAACCCACAGATTTTGAACTTACCACCCTTCATAACCACATGACACAATTTCTTAAAATAAATCTCTTTATTGCTCTTTCTGTATATACATCCTATTGGTTCTGTTTCTCTAGAGAACCCCAAGTAACATCAAAGGACTGAATATTTACATGTGAGGAATTAAAAACAGTTTCAAACCTTGGCAAAAACACTTTGAGATAAGTGTGGTTATTAACCTGTTTTACGTGAAGAAAACTAAAACAAAGAGAGATTAAATTATGTGGGCTTGGAACTTTGGCTGTGGGGGCCTGGAACTTTGGTTGTGAGGGCCTAGAGATCACGCCCTTAGGCCACCCAGCTTTTCAGCATACTCCTGCTGATGTAGTTTCAGGAGAACAAGTTGTTAAAGGCACTAAGCCACAACCTGCTACAGGATACTCAAGGTTTCCAAGCGAATTTCACGCCCTCAAAGAGTCTAGTCTTTTAATTTCTGATTTCTATGTCCTATTTATTCCTTCTTATTTCATACAAATGGCCATGGCCTCAAGTCTTCTGAAAAAAGTGAATTTGGGTGAGAAAATGACTTCTAAAAAATCCTGTTGGCTTTCCCTTCAAAAGACATGCAGGCTCCAACCATGTCTTATCCCTTCACTGATATATTTTGATGCGAGTCACCATCATCTCTCTCCTAGATACTGCAATATTCCCCTAGCTAATCCTTCTCCTTTTATCCTAGTCCCTCTACTAACTACTCTCAAAATAGCTACAAGAGATAACATTGATATCTTAAATCAGATCAATTTACTCTGCTCCATCTCTTCAAAGGATACCAATCTGAGCAAACGGCAACATTGTCACAGAGGTCTATAAGACTATACAGCTTCTGTTCCTACTCCATTAACTCTCTGAAGTTATATACTGCCTTCAGTCACACTGGCCTCTGACTTTCTACACACTTGTCTGATATATCGAAAGGTCTTTCACACTGGGCGATCCCTCCTCCTGAAATGCTCCCTGCCCAGAGAGCCATAGGGCTTACTCCCTCAACTCTTGCAAGTGTTGGGATAAATGAATCAATGAGAACTATCTCACCCATTCTGTTTACAATGGCACCATTTTACTCCCCCTTGCCCCTTTTTTTTTTTTTTAAATTTCTGTTTCAATAGCACTTGAGAGCATTGTAGGTGTTCCTTAACTATTTGCTGAATATGTGTGATTATACTTTCATTTGACCTTTTTCCAAAGGCATGACTCCACTGCCTGGTCAAAGATGTTTAAAAGGCCCATAGTCACACTTTGGGAGGCCGAGGCAGGTGGATCATGAAGTCAAGAGAGCGAGATGATCCTGGCCAACATGGTGAAACCCCATCTCTACTAAAAATACAAAAATTAGCTGGGCGTGGTGGTGCATGCCTGTAGTCTCAGTTACTTGGGAGGCTGAGGCAGGAGAATCGCTTGAACCCAGGAGGCAGAGGTTACAGTGAGCCAAGATTGTTCCACTGAACTCCAGTCTGGGCCACAGAGCAAGACTCCATCTAAAAAAAAAAAAAAAAAGGCCATAGTCTTACCAACACCTGCTAAAGCTTTAGTTTTGTCACTGGTGTTTCAGTTAGGACACAGGGGTGATTTACTTTTTCACTCTTGTGAGGGTGTAAATTGTGGGACTCCCAGTCAAGGCAGTTTGGAGCCATATATAGATAATTTATGCTTCAGCAAAGAAGAAAATATTTTGTCTTTCCATTTCTACTTGAAAACTATCTAAATTTAGCTTCAGTGCCTCTCTTTAAGAGTTCTTTAAAACCATCAAGCAGCAGCCAACACTCTTCCATATTCTGAATGTGTTGTACTTTTCCTGCATGTTATGGCTCAGTCCATAGGTGATATGCATTCTCATACTCGGCCATTTTACTATTACATAACAATGGTCACCCACTCTCTAGACTAGAGTATCTGCACCACTCATTATCCAACTGCCTCTACTATGGCAATGTCACATTTTCATTTTTATTATTGCAGCATTCCACTTACATTACAAAATTCTACCACATAGTTGAAATGCTTGCCTGCATATGATAGAAAAAAAAAAAAAAAAACCTTAAATAAAATAGAAGTTTATTCGTCTTTCATGCAACATAAAACATATGAGGCCCAGGCTTCTTTCAATGCTCAGGTCCAACAAACTGAAAGTATAGCCTTCATTCTCATAGTCCCAGCAATACGCAAGAGTTTTAAACATATCCTTCTTTTTTAGATACTAGATAAAAGAACAGGACACTAAAAAAAAAAAAAAAAAAAAAAAAACAAAACAGCAATCTTCTCTTAAAAGAGACTTATAGGAATTCACAGGTAACATTTCTGCTTATATCTCATTGACTAAACATTAGTTACATGGCCCACAACCAGATTCAGGGGAGGCTAGGAGATGAAGTTCTTTATCAAAGAGAACACACGTCTAGCTAAAAATCAGGATTCTGGTTTATAACAAAGAAGGAAAGAATGAATATTGGAACAACTATGAACAGTTAGAAGTCAACTCATTAAAATTCCAAGAGAAGAAGATAGAATTTAAAATTATATTGTATTAATTTGAGTCTGAAAGAGTATCCAAGAACTACTGCATATCTGTATCTTCTGAATACTACATATTCTGAATACTATATATTCTGAAACTTCAGGCACCATCTAATTCTGGGGTATGCACTTAGCCCCATACCATGCTGCTAAAAGACCAATAACCACATGAGACATGACACCCAGCTGGACCATTCCCAAACATCAGATGATGTAATGTTGTTTATGTCCAAAAATGTTCAGATAGATAAGCAAAGCCACAGTTAACTTGAACTAAAATGTGAGGAACATGACATACAGTGTTCCAACACTCCTCTTGACATAGCTCCCCTCTATCCATTCCAACTTAGGAAAATATGCTAAGCATTATGTTCTTTGCCTTTGCTTAAATATCATACCTTCCTAAATTATTGAAAGGAATGAGCATAAGCAAACTTTAAACCAAAGAAATAAAAAGATCTCTAAAGCGGTTACAGTTTCAAAATATGGACTACACACATTATTTGAAAAACTATGCTGTGGAATTAAGGATGTTTGGCAGAAAACTTTTTAATTAGCTCTACTGTTACATTCCATAAAGCTAAACTCAACTTGCATTTAAAAATAAAAGAAATTCCATAAGGCAAATAATTTATTTTCAGAGAATCATATCAATCACAATGGATCACCTGTCTGGAAACTAACAAATTCAAGCCTGGGATCCTGGGTCACAGCCTAGGTACCCTTCATTTGGCTTATGAGACTAAGCAGGGTTCTCCCTGAGGCAGAGGCTTCCTTGCCAGTGCTCATGTTCCAGCTGAATACTCACAGCAGTTTCAGGGCAGCCCCTTTGGAGGAAAGGAGATGGATTACACAAATGCAGGTAAGCCATGTAAAGATAAGTGAGTCCAAACTCTACAGCTTCTGCTTGCCATTTCAAATCAGAAAGACACACAGAGTGACATATTTTTCTGCCCAGGAGCATTTCTACATTTCCAAAGAGAAAACTAATACTCTTAACATTCAGTGGAGGAGAAGCAGCAATATCCAAAGAAACGTTTTGGATGTGGAAGAGGAAAATGAGGAAGAAGAGAAGAGGGAGGAAGAGATAGAAAATGTGGATACGAAAAAACTGTTTGGGTCCAGTTTCAAGATTCAAAGGAGTTGTCACCAAATCTGAAAACTGGAAGAGACTAATTTGACGTAAAAATAATTCAACTCGAATTGTGATAAACGGGAACTTCCAATGTGTATACTATATTGAAGTTAGTCTGAATTTTTTCATAATCAAAAGTATACTTTTTAAAAATACTCGTATTTAGTAGCTATAACACATTTTTCTTTAAATTAAATATCATCTTCTCAGATCAATCAATAACCATTTAATAAATGTCTTCATATGGAGGCCACCCAGCTATATGCTCAGATATAATCGGATGAATTTTAACAACTCACATTTACATATTTCAAGGCCTCTAAAGATAAGGACAAAATTTGTAAAAGATAAAGACAAAATAAAAAGATCTTATTTTACAGCACTAACCTTTACGTTAATGTCACTCTACGTCTACTATAATGTTTCTGTCTTTAAAACTGTTTCACAGGGGTTATTGACCATTGTATGTTCTTAGTACTTACAATATGAAGGTGACAAGTAGATTGATCTTATAGTTTATCTGGAGACTATATGAAAAAGAAAATTAACATGCAGTTTAAAAAATTTTAAACCAAGAAGAAAACGTCTGAAAATTTAAAGAGATTACTCAGGAAATACTTTAAAAGCTACTCCACTATGACTGAAAGCAAGTTAAAAATTTAGAATTACTCTTTCAACTTTTGCTCACGGTTGTATGATTTAAAGTGAAGAAGTCAAAAAAAGCTTTGTTGATATCAAGTCCATGACTATGGTCAGTACATGGTTAATCTTTGTTTAGGTAGATAGGAGCATATTGGGTATGATTTGGCAAGTCCAGTAAAACATCCCCTGCCTGGAAATATCTTGCCCAGCAGCAGGCCAAAGTACGCACTGACCATGAGATCATCTTGACATCAGTCTGTGTTACCATTTTCTTTCTCCTTGGGGAAAAGGATAACTTTTTAAAACAGAAATTCCAGACCGGATGCGGTGGCTCACACCTGTAATCCCAGCACTTTGGGAGGCCGAGGTGGGCGGATCATGAGGTCAGGAGCTCGAGACCAGCCTGGCCAACATGGTGAAACCCTGTCTGTACTAAAAATGCAAAAAAATTAGCCAGGCGTGGGCCAGTGCCTGTAATCTTAGCTACTAGGGAGGCTGGGGCAGGAGAATCACTTGAACCCAGGAGATGGAGGTTGCAGTGAGCCAAGATTGTGCCACTGCACTCCAGCCTGGGTGACAAGAGTGAGACCCCATTTCACACACACACACACACAAAGAAAAACAGAAATTCCAAAACCACAAAGGAGAAAACCTTGATATATTTATATATTTATGATGCAATAAGTGTTTACAAATGGTAGACTGGAAAAATATATGCGACATAACTGACAGAAAAAAATACATTATCCTACAAATTAAGAAACAATAAATCCAAAGGATTACAAATCACGCTGCTATAAAGACACATACACACCTATGTTTATTGTGGCACCATTCACAATAGCAAAGACTTGGAATCAACCCAAATGTCCATCAATGACAGACTGGATTAAGAAAATGTGGCACCTATACACCGTGGAATACTATGCAGCCATATAAAAGGATGAGTTCATGTCCTTTGTAGGGACATGGATGCAGCTGGAAACCATCATTCTCAGCAAACTATCACAAGAACAGAAAACCAAACACTGCATGTTCTCACTCATAGGTGGTAATTGAACAATGAGCTCACTTGGACACAGGAAGGGAAACATCACACACCGGGGCCTGTTGTGGGGTGGGGAGAAGGAGGAGGGATACCATGAGGAGATAAACCTAATGTAAATGACAAGTTAATGGGTGCAGCACACCAACATGGCACATGTATACATATGTAACAAACCTGCATGTTGTGCACATGTACCCTAGAACTTAAAGCATAATTAAAAAAAAAAAAAAAAAAGCAAGTCATCAAAGAAAAAAAAAAAAGAAAAGAAAAGAAATGATAAATCCATGAGTAAATGGCCAAAAAATATGAACAAACCTGTCAGAGAAAAAGAATTGCAAATTACCTGTTTCCACAAAAGTTGATTTTGTTCTTCTTCCCATTCTGGTTAGGTTCAATGTTTTAGAGAACAGATCAGGGTTAACAGCAGCCTAGCCAGGAAACGTTATATATGGTATGAGGAGAGTTTGTTTCTCTCTTTTTCCAGTCCACGATTCTGTTAAGGTATTGAAATCTTCTATATGCTATAGTATTTATTGTCTTGACGGGAACTACCAGGAAAGGCCACAGAGCTTAATTGAGAAGTCTTCTCTTAAGAATGTATGCCAAATTTAATCTTTTAATACAGAATTCAAATGATATTTTCCCCAATTGTGTGAGGTAAAATCTCCTCACTAGTCTCTCCTGAGCTCTTACCCCAAACAAAGTAGAGCTAAGAAACCACATATGACACCACCCCCACCTTGCACTAGATTTTCTGTGGAAAAGTATGTAGTTCTGTACAAACAAAAAAGTGACACATAATATCCCACAATAGTGTCAGCTATTGATTCCCTTTTATTTAATGATTATAAGATTATTTTGATTTTGTATTTCTTCTTGAGTCAATTTTGATACATTTTATCTTTCTTTTTTAATTTGAATCATTTATTATGTTGTTGCCAGAATAAATATCTGTATAACATGTTCTGTCATAGAAAATTATATTAAAGGAATTGTCACTAGGCTTGTCATTTCCCCAGCGTACATACAAGTGTGTTTATTTATAGCTAGATTTTACCATATTCTTAAAATATCACATACGTATACACTGCACATTAGCAATAGGAAATCAATGAATAGTTGCAAGACAGAGTGACTTTATAACTTTATAATGATTTTTGACCTCACAAATCACCATAAGATTTCAATGTTGGTTTGGTTTCCTTCTTATCAAAGAGAGCCCCTCCCCCCACTCCCTCTCTTTGTTTCTCTCCCTCTCTGTCTTTAGCTACATGGCTCCCCCTTTTTTTTTTTTTTTTTTTTTAAATTTCCATAGGTTATTGGGAAACAGGTGCTGTTTGGTTACATGAATAAGTTCTTTAGTGGTGATTTCTGTCTTGCCTCACAGAGGTCCTTGGGGAGGGCTGGCACTGGGAAATGACACATTTTATCATTCTAGAAAGGTATTGGTTTTATCTAAGTTTTCAAATTTTCAACATAAGCTATATATTTTATAATACAGCCAGTATATTTATCTGTTTCCTATTTTTCATTCCAAATATTGTTTAATGCTTTTGTGCTAAACAAACTGGCCAAGGTCATGTTTAATTGGTATTATTACATTTTAAAATAAACTTTTTTTTTTTTTTGCTTTATTGATTCTTTTTCTCCTATCTTTTCTTCTAGTTAATAAATTCTTGCTTCTTATTATTTTCTTCTGTCTACTTTTTTGGGGGTTTATTTCCATTTTATTTTTTCAAATTCTGAGATATATCCTTAGCTTTTCAAAATTTTGATGTTATCATTTTGTAAAATACATTTTCTGTATTTAAGGCTATGAATTTTCCTCTAACTTCAGCTATATCCCACAAGTTTTGATACATAATAATTTTATTACCATTTACATCTTAGTATTCTCTAGTTTTTATTACATACTTTCCTTTATTGTTTAAGTATTTAGACTTTTTGTTTCAAATGCATAAGATTATATGATGTCAAGACTGTATAATAATGATACATTCATATTTGTTCTTTGATATTGAGACATTTATAGCCTAATATGTGGTCAATTTTTATAACTGTTATCTATATATAAGAAGAAATTATATTTTTGATGGGTGCAGAGTTCTATAAGCACTCTTTAAGGAAGCTTATTATTATTCAAATATTCTCCATTCTTTTTAATTTTGGGTCTTTTTTATATATTGTTTATGTAGGGAGATGTATTAAAATCTCCCACTATGACAGTGTGTCAGTATCTTTCTCTAGGTCTGATACTTTTTGCTTTAGGTGAAATCAATATTATTAGATACATACAAGTTTGGTTGTTACATCTTTCTGGTAAATTAAAACTATAAGTATGCTTTTGCTTTAGTGACTATTTTGTTTCATGTTACACCAGCTGTATCAACCTTTTGATGAGTATTCCACTTTTTGTAGCCAGTGTTTCTATATTTTATATTTTATTTGTGACACTTATAAGTTATAAATAGCAGAAACCTATTTTTGTCTAATCTGAAAAATCTCTGCATTTAATTGCTAATTTACATTTATTTACATTTATTGAGATTGTTGGTACTCTTAGATTAGATTTATTTTTAGAATTTCTATTCCTTTGGTTGTTAATCTTACTACTTAAGATAAACATAAAACAAATTGTGATGTATACTGTATTTATAACCTCCTCTTAAATAATATAGGGCTTTAGAAAGTCTACATTTGTATTAACACCCTCCCAACTTATGTTTTCCCATCCAGTCTTTTAACTATATATTTATTTTATTACTCTTATGAGACATTTTATTGTTTTATGCATTTTGTGTAGTCATATATGTGTATATATAGACACAATTATTATAATAGTTTATTAATTTAGATTTATATAGTTCTATATATTTGACCAGTTGTCCATCATCCTTGCTTGAGTCCCAGACCTTTCTTTGAGATAACTTTCTTTCTTGTTTCATGAAGACCTCTTCATGACCTCTTGAGTTGTGGTTGAGCTTGATATGTAAATAAGATTTGACATTTATTTTCTCTCAACATTTTAATGATAAAATATTGTAAAATTTTGCAATATGATTTCAATGTCTTCAGTCTGTATTGTTACTGATGAGAAGTTTGATGTGATACTAATTATCTTTTCTTTAAAACTAATTCAACTTTCCTTTCTTTTAAAGTCTTTTCTTTGTCTTCACTGTTTAGAAGTTTCCTGAATCTGAGGATATATGTCTTCCATCAATTCTGAAAAATTGGGTTTTCCCATGCTCACTCTTCTCTCTTTCTAAAATAACAATTAAACTTATGATATATTTCTTAGATCATTCTCCATGTCTTTTATCTTCCTTCTTTATTTTTCATCTCGTGGTCTCTCTGGGTTGAAATCTGGGTAATTTCTTTAGCTATATTTTCCAGTTTGCTAATTATCTCTTCACCTGTGTCTAATATTCTGTTAACCCACCCTTTTAGCTTTTAATACCAAAGACATACGTTACTAGATGTTTTATCTGGATTTTTTCTCAGATCTGCCTACCCATTTTTGTAAATCTTATTGTTTATTAATATTTTTAATTCTTTTTTTATTTATTTAAGCATTTTAAAACAAATTTGTTTTATATTCTATACCCTATCCTCAACACCTGAGGATCTACCAGGTTAATTTCTGCTATTTGTTCTTCTTTTCCTTTTATTCTCCTGACTCTGGTTTGCATAATTTGTTTACTCAGGCTATTGGTAATTTTGGATGATGGGCTCATGTTTAGCTAGACTCTATCTGTAGGAATCCTGCAATACCTGGTTTGTGTATTCAGCAAGAGAATACTTTTTTGCTTATGTCAAGGTATTCAGAATGCTAGAAACCCAGTGGTTAATTTTAGGTTAGTTTTTAGGTCTGAGTGTTCTATACCATGCAGGAAGTACAAATTCAATCACCAAAACTGAGGCTTAGATTCAGTTCATTCTCCATCTCTTTTCCAAAAGGCATTTTTTTTTCCTGCCCTGCTATCCTTTCAGTGAGCATGTGTCTCAGTTCCATAGCCCACGTTTCACACAGGACCAGGTCTGCCCTTTTGTGGCTACTGAAATACAAACTTACAAAGGAGCAAATGACCTAAGGTCAGCTGCAGATTCAGTATCAACTACCACCCTCATACACGACCCTGTATACACCTAGAGGGTACACACTCCACACTGGTAGTTCTTCTCTGGGTTATTTTTGACCTAGAAATAAGAATAAGTGTACTCTAGTGATAGTAGCAGTAAATTGTGATGTTTTGGAAATATTGGTGCCCATTTTTCTTTCATGTGGATTAAAACAATCTGTTGAAAGGAAGAATAAGACTAAGGTACAGAAAGAAGCAGAGATAAGAAGTAGTGACAAAGTGTCCTGGCAATTTATTGCTTCTACTTGTTCTTGAATCTTAGATGATCCAGTTGTGTCTCTGTCCATTCCACGATTAATTAACTTTACCTTTCCTTTAATTGCTGAGAAACTCTTTGGCATAAACTAGTTGAGATTATGTCTCTGAGCTTTGCAATAAAAGGAGTCCTGAATAATACACAAGTATTTTGTTTTACACATTTTTCTCTTTTTCACATCCCGCAAAGCCTATGCATTACATGACAACTGCGAGTTGTTGAATTAAATTGACTTAAATAAGATAACCACAGTAGTTCTACTGAGACCTGAAAATTAACTTTTTGTTTGGTCCCAGACTACTTCCAGTCAGTGCTTTTAAAATCTTCCAATAATCAGGACCAAAAGAAATAAAACATCCTGAAAACTGACTCAAATAGCATCACCTACCCCAAGGTGGGCAGAAAATGATTCTTCCTTGCACCACAAAACTCACATGCTTTAAGGACCCTTGAGAATCAACCCTGCACAACAAAATAAATGCTCAAGCACTAATCTGAATTGTCTGAATATTGAAAATTTTCCTGAAGTTCTTAGAAAGGAAAGGTTTTATAGTCATGATTCTAAAACATAGAGAAAAAGATCACAATTCAAAATTAGTGACTAAGTGTACACAAGCAAACAGGAACAGAGGTCTGAAGCAATTCATTGGTAATGTATATCAAGATGTGCTACTATATAAAAATACCTTTGTGCCTCAAGTCAGCCATGTTGCTTGTCATTAGTGATCAAATCTTGCTCCTCACATTTTGGATACACAAAATCAATGAAGCAGGCCAATCAGAATGGAGCTTAGGGTATAGAAATTAAATCTTTATGCTGTCTTGGAAGTTGGCTATCAAATAGTCAACAAGTAAAATAAAGGCCTAATTTTCATTACTTCTCTCCATGCTCAAATCCTAATATATAAAAGGTATCCTTGTCTAGTAGTCCTATATAATCTTACTGTCACTCCAAATATTAACACCAAGGCTTATGTCCCATGTAAATATACTTATATAAATTTAATAGAATTATATTTTCATGCCACTAAATTTTGAACAGTGTGTTAGTCTATTCTCATGCTGCTAATAAAGACATACCCGAAACTAGGTAATTTATAAAGGAAAGGAGGTTTAATGGACTCACAGTTCCACATGGCTGGGCAGGCCTCAAAATCATGGCTGAAGGCAAAGGAGGAGTAAAGTCACATCTTACATGGCAGCAGTCAAGAGAGTGTGTGCAGGGGAACTCTACTTTATAAAACCATCAGATCTCATGAGACTTATTCACTATCATGAGAACAGCACTGGAAAGACCCACCCCCATGATTCAATTCAACCCACCCTCCCATGACATGTGGGAATTATGGGAGCTACAAATCAAGATGAGATTTGGGTGGGAACATAGCCAAACCATATCAAATAGAAAAGAAAGAAAAGGAAGGAAAAAATTACGAGAGCCAGGATGCAACATTGTGATTTATCTTTTTGTTTTTTACATATTCACATTTTTATTTAAATCATAGATTATGTATTTCAAGAAAAGAGTCCCCATTCCTAACCCATTAACTTCTCATTTCCTTTCTTAAACTTCAGAATATATCTATTTGTTTCTTTGGAAACTACAAATCATTTGGGAGATCTCCTCACTGGCTGTTTTAGTCCTTTGTCTTTGAGAAATGGGCTTCTTCCCACTGGAAGCCGCTAAAAGGATTTTTCCAAAGGAACTACACCACAATGAAGTGACTGCACAGGCAATTATTCGAGGAAAACACTCCCTGTGAGTTGGCCAGACAAGATGAAATTGAATAATTTTCTTTTAAACCCTAAAGAGGAGAATAAGAGACTTGGGAATACAAAAAGAATAGGTGCCAAAAAAAATTTCCCCACACAGGGAAAGGAATGGTCAAGTACCAAAGCACAAGTCAAAAAAAAATGTCTTGGCCTGTCCTGCTTAACGATGCCCTCTGAGGACCAGGAGCTTTCTCTCATTCTCTGTGATTCTGCTTGGAGTTATCGTCTTGTGTGTTAGTGTAAAATAAAAATAACCACAATAAAAAATAAATAAATGCCCTTCCAGAAGATACTGTATCCAGGCATTAAAAGTCCAGCATATGAGATATATTTGATCCACTGAAAATAATATACCATTGGAACTAGTGAAGTCCACTTCTATAATAAACAGAACATCTTGGCTTAGTTCTTTAATATTTTATCAACATGTTCAGAAGTATTTCCTTTAAGTGAAATCCTTACTGTCATGAGCTTTTGCTTTTAAATTTGGGAAATAACTTTAATTTCCATGAAGAATTATAAATGAGAATTATAAATATTATCAGCATTGAGCGACACCACAAAATCCCTTCTCATGTTAAAAGTAAGCAAACTGTAACCTAGAAAGGTGTTCAAGTTTAATCAGCTGCTTAGTGACAGGGTCACAGCCAGAAGATATGTGTCCTTGATGCTAGCCCTACTGTTCTGACCACCTGCTCACCACTCAGTATTCTGCTAAGTGGAAAATAAATATAATAATAATTTGTGCAGATATAATTTTTAAACTATTTCTGTAAGGCTAAGTGTAAATTTGTTCATGGCAAATTTTCTCATTCTAACACAGTGGCAAGTGCTGATAAGTTTATCTTACCATAAACTGATTTTTATCAATTCAGTGCCTTCACTGCATTTTAGTTTTCTATTCAAACATTTAAGTCAAAACCTCTGACTATAAAAAATACAGAAAAAGATTAATTTTGTTTTTACATTGTCAGCAGAAGTACTACAGCCATTCTACCTGCTATGAAAAGTAAATAGTAAATTAATGCTCAAAATTAATATTAGGCTGGATGCAGTAGCTCATACCTGTAATCCCAGCACTTTGGGAGGCCAAGGCAGGCGGATCACCTGAGGTCAGCAGTTTGAGACCAGTCTGGCCAACATGGAGAAACCCCATCTCTACTTAAAACACAAAATTAGCTGGACGTTGTGACACATGTCTGTAATCCCAGCTACTCGGGAGGTTGAGGCAGGAGAATCACTTGAACCCGGAGCGGAGGCTGCGGTGAGCCGAGATGGCACCATTGCACTCCAGCCTGGGCAACAAGAGTGACAAGTCCATCTCAAAAATAATAATAATAATAACAATAATCTTAATAAATTCAGGTTGACAATGACACGGATCACAGAGCATAAAATTATGTGCTGTGATCTTACAATATACATTCATAAATGCTTGACTTATGCAGTAGATTTTTATTACTACTGTTTTTCGTAAGTCAGTATTACTTCTAAGAAGGTCAAAATGGGAAGAAATTTCAGGTTAGCCTCCATATAAAATGTGTCTAAATTCCAGGACTGAAAAAGGGGAAATAATATTGATGTTAACCTAAATGACATAAAATACCTAGAAAATCAGAATTGATTGGAAATGGCATATTTGAGTGTTTTTCACATTTACTAATGAAAAGCATACTGTATTTGTGTAAACAATGTGTCAAAAAAGTGGCCTTATACTTTAGACATGTAGCAAATGAGAAATTTCCCTGGAAGTGATAAATATTTGAATAACAACTCAAAAGTTACTGAGAATGGAACTGGAAACAGAAAATAAACCAGGCAATGAAGAAATCTGAGGGCTAGGCACAAGGGACTCCAAAATTGAATCCACAGTCTTTACACTCAAGTTGCCTCATGTCTAGTTGGCAGGCAGAAATGTAAATGTAACCCACATGTTTGCTGGGGTCACTCTGTCCTTTCAGAGTTTCTATAAAGCAGCATTAATTTCAGGGGACTCCTATTCTGAGGCTTTCTCATTCTGGTATCTTGTTCTTGCTGAACTATCTCACCGCCATCCTTCTGCCCTGCTCTGACCAGATTTTGAATAGAGTTTCTTGTCCTTGAGTTCAACTGAAACATCACTCATACAAGGCATTTGCATATGACAGACGTCACTGAGGGTCTGTGGCAATGGGAGAAGGACCATTATATCATAAAATCATACACCACAGAACTTGACCATGGAATTAAAAAGATCCCTGGGCTCATAAGTCCTCTAGTCACTTTATTCTGGCCATTTTGCTCTGGTTTCCCACTTTCCCATCACATTCTGCCCTTCTTCCCTTTCTTCTTTCTCCTGCTTACCACTCAAGCCCAATTCTCCTTAACCTCTTTGAGTCATTCTTTATTTCACTGCTTCTTCTAGAGCATGCCTTAACAACCTCATCATCATCTTCCCCAAAAGTAATCGGTTAGCATATTTTTCTAAACAGAGGCAGATGCCTCCATAAAAGGAGCTCTTGGATCAGATGTTAAAGTAACAAACTTCTCCCTAGCAACATGTGTGATACAGTATGATCATTCCTCCAAAATTAATGCAGTGTCAGCAGCAGCAGCAGTTGTAGAGGAGAAAGCAATGGAGGCCTCACCTTTATTGCCTGTATTAATAAAATTTATCTCTCTTTTCACAGCTACCATGAGGATTAACTGATTGTGCATATGAACTCTGAGTTATATCCTAATACAACATATGCTATTCAATATTTAGCCATATCTGATTCATAGTGCACTTTCAACTTATTTGACAGGCATTCTTCCACACCTACCATAAGGCAGAGAGAGACTGAGGATGTTTCAGGAACAAAAAGTCATCAAAGATGATCCTTTTAAAATATTTACCTTTGAAACAGGCCACGATGGGACATTTTGGGTTGTTCTAAGACAGAAGAACATGACAAAGATGAGTAAGAAAGAAAATATACAATGAATTCATTCATATAGGAGAGTACTGGTGGATAAATTACAAGTAGATTAGGCAGGGGCTTAAAGGCAGGGTAATGATTTCAGATTTAATTTAATAAATTGAAAACAAAATCACTGCTGTCAGGTGTGATGTGAATGACAAATAAATAAGCAATTTGATTGCATAATAGTATCAGAGCATTCAGAATGTGAGTTTTAAGATTTTGTGTTTTCTGCTGTGGTCAAGATATACTTTGATTTGTGTTCAGTCAGGACTCCATTATTTGAGAACTTTCATAAACTGCAGCTAATTCAAAGAGAATGGTAAGGAAGCCTGGTACCATCGCACATGAGGAATGACAAAAAGAACAAGGAGTGTTTGCCCTGTAAAAGAGCTATTACAAGGGGATGACGTAATAGACCGTGGCATTCCTAAGAACATGATTTGGTATTTTTGACCTTTGAGTCCTCAGTGCCTACATATGGTTGTTACTCAATAAAGGTCTGTTGAATAAATGAATAAATAATTGAATGGCCAGCTGTCAGACAGAATAGAAATTACATTTGTTCTTTGTGTCCCTAAAGGGCAGAGGGTGATGGGAGTTACAAAGATAGAGATATAGATGGCAACTCAACATAAAGAAGATTTTAACACGTGCAACCTCCCAGCGATGAATGGAAATTCTGCCAGAGATGGTCAAGTTTCAACTCACATGCTAGGGTGAACAAGTTCATGCTTGACAAGGAATGACTGAAGCATCCCTTGAACTCTGTGACTATTCGGCTTCATCAAAATTGTTGAATTTACAGCATGATATAGGTCTCTTACAATGACTTGCGATAACTTTGTTAATATTACTTGTAAATGTAGTAAAAAATCGCCCTAAAAATTCACTTCTTAAACGATGCTCATGTTGAATTTTGAGGTGTTTCACGAGTCACAAATTGGTGCGAGGAGACCACACATAGGTAAACACAAAGGCAACCCCCTACCTCCCACCATGTGTACACATTACATGAAGTTTCCAATTTATTTAGCTGAAAACATGAAGGCTTGTCAGAGTCAAGTGGCTCCACTTGCAAACGCAGATGTTGCAAATCTCTACACACTTTCCTTTGCCCCTATTGCTTCTGAAGGGGGCAAGAAATTGTTATTTATATTTTCTATCAGAATAGTGTCATATCTTTCCCTGTTATATTTGCACTTACACTACTATTTGCATTAACAGTTATATTATTTTGTTTACAACACCAACTCCCACATCCAATTCTTGAACTAAATTCAGCATCAGAAACGTGTAACTTGGGGAGAAAGTAAGATCACTGCACAGTGTGTCTGAATAATACCTTTACCTAGGTTTTTCACAATTCTCAAAAACCTATTATTTCATACAATTATAAAACTAACTTAACTCACATGATTTTTCCTAAGGAATTAAATCATCTTTTTTGAATATTATGTTGTCTAGTAATTTCTTAATTCAGCCTTTCTTTGTAGTAGCTCCTGGAAAGTATAGACAAAAGAAATCTTAGTGTTCTATATAATTATGAGACTAGATAAAGAAATCCTATGAAATAAAGAATTCGATAAAAAGCTTTAAAAAGAAAACATAAAAGAAATAGGAAAGAGTTTTGGCTTTAATGACACAAAAGAAAAAAAACCAAAAGGTTATTTTATAATATCTTGAGGTTTTGACAAAGAGTCTCTGCTTGATGAAAATTTATCAACCTTCTGAATCTTCTTCTAAGTTCATCTATGCATTTCCTTATTAAATCCAGTTTTAGTAGAGAACCTTGCTAAGTCAGTTTAACAAGAAGCTTCACCTTTGATATTTGGCTCCTTATCCTCTGCCTGCCCTCCGGTGATGACTGATCGCCCTGGGCTGTCTTCAGCGAGAATCTTGTTAGGTTGGTCTAGCCAGAATCCCTCTCGCCCCTGATGTTTCCTCTTAGTAATTTTCCATCCACTGACTCCCACCCTGCTCCTTGGCTATAAATTCCCACTTGCTCATGCTGTATTCAGAGTTGAGCTCAATTACTCTCCCAACTGCAAAACTCTACTGCCAAGGTACCTGTACCTATTGTAATGGTCATGAATAAAGTCAGCCTTATGATGTAACAAATGTCAGTGAATAACTTTTTCTTTAACAGTTAGTACAAACATAAGAGTAATTAAAATCTGCCTAATGATAGCCATCATTCCAAAAATTTTCAGAAGAAAATTCTGACTTTTTTTTTTTAAAAAAAAAGGCAAAAAGCATAATAAGTTAGATGACTACCTTCAGACACTCTTAATGGCAATAAGCGAATCTAAAAGAACTCAAGTCCAGTTCTAACACAGAGAGAAACTAGAGCATTAGATTATTTATTAAGGAGATTAGGCAAGAGATTTGTGTATCAGCTGTGGTTTTAGAACTTACAATTTTCTTTTTATGGCATAGAAGTTCATTCATTTATTAAGTATTTATTGAATACCTTCTCTGTGCCAGACACTGTTACGATTTTGCTTTATTCAAACAAAAATAGAAAAGTATCCCAGTTCTAAGGAGCTCTTTAAAATGCTATTTTATTATTCCATTCAATTTTAATCCTAGCAATTCCAGCCTTGAGGAATGATTAGACAAATTTGTACCCATTTTGAAAAAAAAAATTAAGTTACAAGGAAATATAAGCTTAAAAATGATATTATATTGATTATTATTTTTATACTTCATTCAATAGCTTAAAATTCTAACAAAAATTAAATCTAACTAGTCCAACATGATACTTTAGACTAAAAGCCATCGTGTCTGCCAAAGTATTTACTCCAAATTCTATACAGATGAACACTTCTCTCTCTCTCTTTCCTCCCTCTCTCTGTGTGTGTCTGTGTGTATACATACATATACACATATATATAATGATCATATATATATATATACACTGTAGAAATTTTGGCTTTTATACTGAGCAGCAGAATGATCTGTGATGAGGAAGGAAATCCAACCCACCACAGTAGAAATGAAGCAGTAAAGAACATAATGTCTGAAATGCAAAACTTTTACCAAACTTTTACCAAACTTTTATTTGACCTTAAGTAGTGTTCAGTACATAAAGTCAAAATATGTGTCCCAAAGAACATCAGGGCTGCAGAATATAAGCAGATGCTAAGCACAAACATGAAATAAATAAATAAATAAATAAGCTCATCATGGAGAGATGATTTTCATAGTAATATATAAGTTAATGAAACAATGTTTAATATAAGACTTCTCAAGATCTTTTATTTTCTAATTAGATAGTATGACTTTCCAGGCAGAGCATATAATTTTTCGGTATTTATGAAATATGCTTGACTATGGAAACATTTTCCTGAAGAATCACTTTGTCAAAATTTCTAAGAAACAGATTAAGGTGTTGAGAGCCTAAAAGAAATAATGTATACAAAGCACTCATTACGGTGCCTGACACAGAGCAGATGCTCACTGAAAGGTAGTAGCTGTGGGAACAGTCATGGAATTCTTGTGCTGTTATTATTGCACAAGGAAAGCCATAGTTTCATGAAGTTTGGCCCATACTCTAAACACATGTAAAGTGCTTCTGAAAATAGAAGAGGAAAGACAGAAGGGTTCTAGCAGACATTTGTGCCACAACTTGTTAGGCATGTGAATGAATTATCATTGGAGTCTTACAATTGTGGTAGAAGGTAGTCTTATTATGTCAATTTTACAGGTGATAAGACTGAGGTTTACAGTATGCTAACAGTTCCACAGTAAGTAAATGATAGGTCTATCTGAATTCAGGATTAACTAAAGTTACTTTTCTTTGTCAAATCACGTTAATTTTTTCAACAGACTCTTGATTTTATACTAGAGTTTATCATTGTCTGCTTGTTTTATTTGTACTTTCCTTATAGTTTACTAAATAGCGTAGTGCTCTGGAAAATAAAGCAGAGCTGAGGGTAAATTTTCTCTCTGCTATTGTTACCTTGGGCCTTAGCTCTTTATTATAAGATGGGATCCTCCCTCCCTTCCTTCCTCCATCCTTATCTCCCTCCCTTCCTTCCTTCCTACTGTTTTCCTTTCTTCCTTCCATATAAAACCAGTGAAGGAAGGAGTAGAAAAAGGTGAGATTGGGGAGCTAACTATGAAGGGCATGCTAGACCATAGGAGAAAAGTGGAATTTTATGTTAAATAAGGGGAGCCATTGGAGGATCCTAAGCAAAGGAAGTGCATCATCACAGAATCATTGAGAAGATCTCTATTGCTGCTATTTGAAGAATGAATAGGGGCAATGGTGTGCAAAGCAAGAGTAAAAGTAGAGAAACCAGTTAGAGGCTGATGTGTCCACTAAGGCAAGAGAAGGCAGAGGCCTGGACTAAGAGGGTGGTCTATGACATGAGGTAAAGAGAAGAAGTTCATATATTATTTTCAAGGTAGTATCAATAAGGCATGCCAATGTATGTGATGTCTAATTATCAGAAAGGAAGGCTCCCAGGGGGTTAGCTTGAGTAACTTGATAAACCCCTGTGCTTTTTACATAAAAGGAGAAGAACAGGGATTGCAGAAGATGGATATGGAAGGGAAAAAATCCAGAATTTCGTTTTGGATCTGTTAAGTTGGAGAACCTGAGCCACATCCAAAGAAGGATGTCAAGCAGACATTTGGACATGAGAGTGAAGAGCTCAGCAGAAAGATGTGGGCTCCAATGGAAATGTGGAAGCCATTAGCAGGACAGAGCTCACAACCATGGCAGCTAATGAGATCACTTAGGGACAAAGGTTAGAGATGGAAAAGATGACAGCCTGAGGCCAAATTCTAAGTTACCTAATGAAGAGGTCAGAGAAGGAGCCAGCAAACAAAACAAACAAACAAATGAAAATACAAAAAAGCGTGAACTGAAGAAGGAAGGAAAGCAGGAGACAGTGATGTTTTAAAATCAAGAGAGTAAAGCCCTACTATGAAACAGGCATAGAGGATTTTAAAAGTGGTGGATTACTATGTTAAACAGATGATATCTTGAAATATTAACTCTTCCTTCCCCTAGGATGGGATGAAGGTAATGCTGCGGCCCATGGGAGGAGAGGGACACTTCCTCCATGGGAGATGGATGCAAGGATGGGTTGGTTTAGAGATGAAAAGAAGAGGGAATTTACATCTCATTGCAATAATTTTTTTCACAAAATGTGAGGCTCTTAGATAAAATCTCAGATACATGAAACCATGTAAAATTAGGACAAAGTTTCATTATGTATGAGTTCCTGTAACAAGTTACTGTGCAATATAAGTACTGTCTATATAAACATATAAATAGTCAGTGGCAACAAAGATTGCAATATCTCAAAATATACTCTAGTATAAGGAAAAATGAACTTTCTGTCAAAGCTGAGCCTAATTAGCCTTGACCAAACAAAAGAATAGACTGCTATCTGCTTTGTAGAGGGTAGTCTTTCTACAGGGGGCCAGCGGCATTCCTCTTTCTTTACACTGTAACTTTTACTTTTTTCAAGAGCCATTGTCACACTCACAGTGAAAGGACAACCTAGGGACTCTGCCCTTCAGAATAATTAATAGAGACAGAGAGGAGCAGATCATTTCATGTTATAGATTGGCCCTGACCTTGGTTTCTTAATCTGATTATACTTGATGACTAAAATGGTGTAGTAAGGTCTCAGCTGAGACACCTGTAAAACAATCCACCTCCAAAATGTGAGGCAAGACATAGCTTGAGAGCCTGGTGAGCAAAAGATCCCTCGTTATACAGCTATAAAGCTGTAGAGAGCTGATGCATACTTTGCAATGCTGATTCTAAACTAACACCCACAGAGTTTACAAACTAAATAAAGTTGTGCATAACCTTATTCAGCTGAAGGAATTAGTATATTTATCAAGTGTCATAGTTTCTCCTACTTGGCCCTTAAATTGGAATTGACCTTTCTTTTAGTCACTTGGTGTTCCAAACTGCATTTTAGGGAAGACTCATCAAGTCCAGGAACATCTTCCAGAAAGAAATTATCCACTTTTTCTCCTCCAACACTGCAGTCAGTTCCTCCTTCTCTAGTCTCAGCTGTGTTCAGTGCTTAGGGCTCATGTGCCTCTCCCAAATTGAGGGGTAAGTCTCAAAATGGATGGGAGAAAACAACAATTAGATACCAATACATATTTGTTATAATGGCTCAAATCTAAAACACTGACAATACCAAATGCCGACAAGGATGTGGAGCAACAGGAACCACCATTCCTTGCTTGTGGGAATGCACATGGTACATCCACTTTGGCAAACATTTTGCACATGGAACATCCACTTTGGAAAACATTTTGTCAATTTCTTGCAAAACTGAATATACTCCTACAATACAACCCAGGAATCACACTCTTTGGTATTTACCCAAATGAGTTGCATACTTACATCCATGCCAAAACCTGTACACAGATGTTTATAGAAGCTTCATTCATAATTACCAAAACTTGGAAGCAACCAAGATGTCCTTTAGTATGTGAATGGATAAATAAACTGTGGTACATCCAGATAATTATATATTATTCAGGGTGAAAAAGAAATGAGCTTATAAAGTCATAAAACACCATGATGGAACCATAAATGCATATTAGCAAGGGAAATAAGCCATTTTATTCATAATTGCCCCAAATTGGAATCAGCCAAGATGTCCTTTAATAGACATACGAATAAACAAATTGTGATTCTTCCTTATAATAGAATATTATTTGGCAACATAAAGAAATGAGCTATCAATCCACAAAAAAGGCATGAAAGAAACATAAATGTATATTACTAAGTGAAAGAAGCTAATCTTAAAAGGCTACATACTATTTGATTCCAAATATATGACATTCTAGAAAAGGCAAAATTATTGATATAGTAAAAGAATCAGTAAAAAGATCAGTGGTTACTGGGGAAGGAGGGATAAATAGCAGAGGACAGAGGACTTTTAGGGCAGTGAAGCTGTTCTGTATGATACTATAATGGCAGATACATGCTATTCATTTATCCAAACCCATAGAATGTACAACACCAAAAGTGAACCCTAATGTAAACTACAGACTTTGAGTGACACATCCTTGACACATTGTCAAATGATGTGTAGTTTCGTTGACTGCAACAAATGCACCAATGTGTTTTGGATTTTGATGGTGAGAGATGCTGTGCATGTACTAAGACAGGGTGTATTTGGGAACTCTCTGTACTTTCTGCTCAATTTTGCTGTGAATGTAAAACTGGTTTTAAAAACACAGTCTATTAAAAATTTGGACACAAAGTAATTCTTTCAATAAGTATTAATTGGATTAGCTGAGACCCCCCTAGGTCTCTTTCACATATAGGGCTTATTATGTCTACTCTAAAACATTCTTATTTGACTTTTTCTTTAGCCAAGTAATAGAAAGAACTTTATATTAAGTGATCCTAGTTCCCCTGGAGGCTCTATGCTTTTTCTCCCAATATTGCCCGAGTTCAAATAGTTTGTAACACATTCTTAAACATCTTTCTAAGATAATCCATGTTCTGAAAAGCTTAGCAGTTATAATTCATTAGTTTTTCTATTTTTATTTTTAAATTTAAAAAGTCACAGGTGAAGGGAAAAATGCTATAAAGTCCTAGTTTAGAATGATTTTTGAAAGATTATTATTTAAGGCTGTCTTTTGAGAAAGTGACTTCAACAGGTCATGGTGGGCCTGAATTCAGACAGAACAAACCCAAATTCCATCTTTCACTGCCATGCTAAACAGGAAGGAACACATAAAACTGTCAGGCATTTCACTGAAAGGTCTGTATTGGAGTTTTTTTTTTTTTTTTTTTTTTTTTAAATGAAACATTTCCAGTAGTAGTCTGGAAGATTTTATTTCATTTGTTTGCCTTATAAAGTCGTGCTTAGTCATCTTATTAAAAGACAACCTTGCTACAGAAAACACAAGACTGCTCCATGAAATTATGCATCAACAAATATTGATTTGCACCAGATTGGACCCTGGCTGCAGGAAGGCAAAGCTATGGCCCAAATGGTACCATTGATTCAGGATAGAAGAACTGTGTCTTCTGTCTGTTTTGACTCTCCAGGATTTCCCTAACTTTTCCCTCATCAAAAATATATCAGTCTGTGGACTGAGGTGCTGAATGAATGTGCCAGTAGGTGTGAAACATTGGGCAAGAGTGGCGAGTTCTTTGCACCTCCCTGTCAATTCCTGCCCGCCACTGGCAACTGTGCCTGCCTTTCCTCTCAGTCACTGCTCTGGCCTCATGCTAATGACATTTCTTCACTAAGCTTTCATTCAAAGGCCATTTCATCCTCTACCAGTATAAAAGAGAACCACTTCTTTATCCTCACAAATATGGTAGACTCAAGTAGATGTGGCACAATGTGGGGATGTAGCAAGGGGTTGTGTTGAGTTTATTATTTATATACAATAAAACTTGATGAAACAGTTCACCTCTCAGTCCACTATCCTCAACTCTTTGCCTTAAGGAAAGTGAACAGGTAATTAGCTTGCAATGAGTAAGTACCATGAGAAAGGAATGCCACATAGGTGCTATGGAACACATTCACTCAAAAAATTATTGGAGAATAGAGAAAGGTGAGCAGGGAAGCCTTTCCTGAGAAGTAATGACTAAACTGAGACGCAAAAGACAGGAACGATCTAAATCCACAAAAAGGGTAAGGCTGGATGGCATCTAATTGGTCTCATTCACTCTATCAGGAAACTCAGATGGAAAGATGAGTAACTTTGTCAGAATCACAAAGCAGAACTGGGATTCATGTTGTCCCCAGAAGGGACAGAAAGACCAAAGCTCAAATCTTAGTGCAAGTTACTTTATTTCCATAAACCTTCATCCCGTCATTTGTAAAATAATAATGAATGAAATATTTAGTGCGATGGCTATAAAATAATTATCAGTCAATCAGTGGTATTAATTCAACCATCACTGTCTCGTTTGATTCTGAGGATGCAGGCAATATGTCCATCTTGCTCACTGATACATTCAAGGGCCTTATGCAACACCTGGTATAAGATAGATAATTAATATGCTTGAAGAAATTATTGGGAGAATGAAATGAAAGAACACATATGAAGTTCAGGCATAATGCCAATATTTTCTCAACAAATGTTAATTCTCATTGCCTATAACCGTGTCAAAAACACAATCCCTTTCAACCATATATAATCATGCATGCACCACATAACGATGTTTTGGACTGCAAGTACAATTCTGGTCCCATAAGATTATAATATTATATTTTTACTGTATTTTTTCTATGTTTAGACATGTTTAGAAACACAAATACTTACTATTGTATGACAACTGCCTACAGTGTTCAGTACAGTAACATGCTGTACAGGTTTTTAGCCTAGGAACAAGAGACTACCAGATAGCCTAGATGTGTAGTAGGCTTTACCATCTAGGTTTGTGTAAGCACACTCTATGCTATTGGCACAATGACAAAATAACATAATGATGCATTTCTCAGAATAATACCCCCATCATTAAGTGACACATGTCTTTAATTCTATGTTGAATATGTGTGAGTTCTCTTAAGCGTCATCTGGTATTGGTATCCAGGTTCAAGGTTACAACTCATGGCTAATAGTTTTCCAATTGGTGTTTTTTGGCAATAGGTCAGGCATGATCTACTGATACAGCCACCGGCATCATCTCAATAGAGATAATAACAATAAATATTGATGTATCCAAGACAGAATATATAGCCCTGTGCACATGACTTCAGAGTTGTCCTCAGGAAAAAACAGCTAAAAATAAATGATGAAAGTCATTTTGAGATTCTAAAATCTTAAAGGGCTTTTATAGTCCTATAACAAATTTGCATTTCCTAATTTCCTGTTGATATTTTGACTCTTCTATAAGCATAGATTTCATCTTTTCAATGATTATCTATAGCTCTCAGAGCAGCGAAGCCCTGGAAAGTTTTGGCTCTGTTGGACAACAGTGGACAAAATCATCCAAGAGACTCTGTACATGGATACATTTGGTACCAAGAACCTGTTGAGATGGTCATACTCACAAAGCAATTCTGACCATTTATACAGAGAACTAGTTGAGAGGTTAGGATTTGCTAAATGTTCTCTTTTACACTTGCCATCAATCCCCATGACAGCAGCTAAAAGATTAGCCTAACCTGATTGATAATAATTCCATTGGCCTCAGACGACAGCACGAGAAGTGAAATAAAAAGCAAATGAAGTATCGTTTTCATTTACCCTTCTTTGAATAATGAGAAAAATGTGTTAGGGAGCTTAAAAGATACATATAAAGCAAATTAACTTTGTTGATAAAATTTTTGAAATTATTATTATTCTAGAAGACTCACATTATCAGAATTCAACATAGATTACCTGGTTTCAAAATCAAAGCCAACCTACTTTAATTATGAAAACACTATACTATTATTAACGCTATACCTGTCATTTAACTCCTGTAGGTGAAAGCCCACTATAAGCAGGAAATGCTAATATATGTACAAATTCTCTGGTAATTTTCATTTTTTAAGAATATGCTCATTGAAGACCAACAGGTATGTGAAAAATGCTCAATATCACTAACTATCAAAAAAACAATTCATGATAAAAAAAATCAGGCAAATTAAAACCACAATGAGATATCACCTCATACCTGTTAGAATGACTATTATCAAAAAGAAAAAGGATAACAAGTGTTGATGAAGATGTGAAGAAAAGGAATCCCTTGCACATTGTTGGTTAGAATGTAAGTTAGTATAGCCGTTACGGAAAACAGTATGGCGGATTCTCAAAAACTTAAAAACAGCACTACCATATGGTCCAGCAATCCTTCTACAGGGTATATATCAAAGGAAATGAAATCAGTGTGTCAAGGAAATATCTTTACTCCCATTTTCATTGCAGCACTACTTATAATAGTCAAGACATGGAATCAACCTAAGTGTCCATCAATGGATGAATGAATATAGAAAATGTGGTACATGGACACAGTGGAATACTGTTCAACCTTAAAAAATCCAAAATCCTATCATTTGTGACAACATAGATGAACCTGGAGGACATTATATTAAGTGAACTAGGCCAGGTAGAGAAAGACAAATGCCACCCATTCTCATTTATATGTGGACTCTAAAATAGTCAAATCCATAGAAGCAAAAAGTAGAACGGTGGTTACCATTCTACTTGAGCCCAGAGGCTCAAGAGTGAAGGGATAGGAGAGATGCTAGTCCAAGGACACACAATTTTAGTTGGACAGGAAGAATATGCTCAAGAGATCCACTGTACATCATGGTGACTATAGTCAATAACAATATGTTGTACAATTCAAAATTGCTAAGAGAGTGGATTTTAAGTGTTCTCACCACAAAAAAATTGATAAGCATGTGAGGTGATGCATATGTTAATTTGTTGGAATTAGCCATTCCACAAGATATGTATGTATGTATGTATGTATTTCAAAAAATCATGTTTTACATCATAAATATATATAATTTTTGTCAGTTAAAAAAGTAAATATAGATAAATATTTGTTATGGAAAAAAAATGCTCATTAAAAACAGAAATACTATGCTTTCAAATCAGTGCTGCCACTGCTAAAGGACTTCCCTGGTACTTAGTCTCCAGGGATGCATGGCTGATGCCCACAGACGTTAGTAACTCTAAGCCTGGGACTTTCCATGAAATGCTCCCACATGTTGTTTGTGACTTTCCCCTACAGTTCAGTTACATATTCAAGCATAGAACAAGTGTAAAACAAAAATGTGCACTATGTATGGGGAAATTTACACTAAATATTAAATAGATACCTAGAAGGATCAGCTGGACAGGACAAGTTGTATTTAAAAAGTTGGTTAGAAGGATTTTTTTGTTTTGTTTTTACTTTTGCAATTAAGGTACTAGTTGGTGATTCAAAGAATACTTGCAAGTTTGCCAATTAACACGTTACCCTTATTCACAGACTACCTATATATCATCACAGATACCTGAATGAGCAGCAAGAGACAGTATGCTTTACAGAATAAGCTATATATCAGATCTCTGAATACAGATCACTTGCTTAAATGAAAATCTGATAGACAACCCCTTCTCTTACCTAAAGCCTGACCTTTCTCCTTGTATTAGAGATTTCATTCGTTCTTAAGGATTTGGCTTCTGCAAGTGTTTCCCTGTCTCTCCTGCATTATCAGCTTTTTCCTGTCTTCTGGATCATTCCCATAACTACACAAATGCCCTATATCAGCTATAAAATCTCCTATAAAAATACTCCCCCTAGGTCTTTCACTATTTCCCTTCCATTCTCTCCTGTATCAACTCCCAAGCAGGCTTTCCTTCCCAGGGCACAACCCCAGTGAAAGCAATCTGGTTAAATGGAGCAGTGATATGCATTATAACACACCCAATATTCAATTAATGGTCTTCATCTTACTGGACCTCCCAACTGCATTTACACAATAGATGAGTCTCTCCTCCTTGCAACATTATCTTCACTCACTTCCTAATGTATCACTCTCTCCTAGCTTTCTTAGCCCCTTCTCTAGCTGGTCTTGATGAGTCTTCTCTCCCTTCGCCTTTTCTCTTCCTTTTCTTTACTATGTCTCAGGCTCTATCTACATACACTCCTCGGAAGCCTTACAAAGTCCTACGGCTTTAAACAACATCATATGCCAATGACATCCAAATTTATATCTCTAGTTCCAATACTTTCTAAGTCGCTGATTGATATAGTAGGTACTTGATATCGCTATGTGGATGGCCATTTAAAATTCTTGACATTCTTCTTCTCAGTGAAGGTGCTACCAACAGACACTCAGTGTGGAGGGAGACAAAAGGGAATATCTTATCTGAAATTAGCTAGTTGGTTCCTCTATCTTTCCTCTTGTTCCCTACAGTCACTTTTCTACCAAGATGCCAAAGGCACTTTTTTTTTGAAAACACAAATTATATTATGTTAATCTCATGCCTGAAACCCTCCAATGGCTTCTTGTCCATCACACTTGGCAAGAAACCAAACTCCTGTTTGTAACACATATGGCCATAAACATCTGGCATCACTTATCCCTCTAGCCCTCTCACACTGACCATTCTGTTCCTGTCCCCTCTACTCCAGCCACTTGGGCATTAAATAATGCCATTGCTTGGGCCTACCATGCTCAGTCCCACTTCAGGGTCCTTGTGTGAAAGTTAATTTCAGGTGTCAACTTGACTGAGCTAAACGATGCCCAGACAGCTGGTAAAACATTATCTCTGGGTGTTTCTGTGAGAGTGTTTCTGGAAGAGATTAGCATTTAAATAGGTAAACTGAGTAAAGAAGCTGTACCTGCACTAATGTGGGTGGGCATCATCCAATCCATTGAGGGCCTGAATAGAACAAAAAGGCAGAGAAAGGGCAAATTTGCTCTCTGCTCGAGCTGGGACATCCATCTTCTCCTACCTTCAGACACTGGTGCTCCTGATTCTCAGTCCTTCAAACTTTGACTGAATGACACCACCAGCTTGCTGGTTCTCCATCCTGCAGATGGCAAATCATGATATTCTCAGCCTCCATAATTGTGTGAGTCAACTCCCATAATAAATCTCTTTTTATGTATCTATGTATATCCTGTTGTTTCTCTGGAGAACTCTGACTAATACACCTTGCATTTGCCAATCTCTCTGCCTGGAAGATATTTCTTCCAGATTCTCCTATGCCCTTCGCTAGCGACCTGCACTCAGATACTAGTTCTTCAGAGAGAACCTCTCCAGCCATTCTTTATAAAATAACTCTCACCTCACTCACTACCTAGACTACCTAGCCTCCTACTCTAGTTTATTTTTCTCCATACCATTTACCACTATCTGAAGTTATAACTTATATTAATTTACATATTTATTATAATTCTCTCCAATTTGAATGTAATTCTATAAGGTAGAAACACAATTCTTTTATCCGCATTTGCATCCCTAGTAACTAAAACAGTAAATGACAAATAATAGACATTCAATAAATATACTTTGAATAAAATAATAAACAATAAATATGATTGAGGAAATTATTATGTGTTTCTTACTATACTCTTATTATTAAATCAATTTTAAAATAACAGATGAGAAGAAGAAATATTGTACAGATATCAACATCCAAAATCATTTCAAGGATAATATTAACAAGAGTTCAACACAAACCTTAAAAGGATTTTGAATAAAAACTTAAAAAATTTTTTAAATACATATATTTGAATGATCAAATAAGAATATCAAAGAAAATTTTTAAAAAGAAGAATCATGAAGGGTCATGTGGAAATGAACAAAGAGGGAGAGACTTGCCCAGAAAATGCTAATATATAATTTAAAGCTACAATGATGGTTGAGATGGTACTACTAAAAATGCAACACAGAAATAAATATAATACCTGCAAAAGCTACAAGAAGCCCCAGTATATACACAACTTATCATAAAGTAAACATTATAAAACAATCAGTAAAGGATAAATAATGTTTTAAATGATATTGGGAAAACCAAATATTTAGGAAAATTCCGATTAGGTCCTAACTCAGCATGACAAGAATGACAACAAAATTTTAGACCAATCAAAGAAATAAATGTTAGAAGTAAATTATTAAAGATGCATGAAAAAATAGATTGAAAAAATTTTGCTTTAAGTTCTGAGATACATTTGCTGAATGTGCAGGTTTGTTACATAGGTATACATGCGCCATGGTGGTTTGTTGCACCTATCTACCCATTATCTAGGTTTTAAGCTCTGCATACATTAGGTATTTGTCTTAATGCGCTCTCTCCCCTTTCCTCCCACCCCCCGACAAGCCTGGTGTGTGGTGTTCCCCTCCCTGTGTCCACATGTTCTCATTGCTCAGCTCCCACTTAACAGTGAGAACATGTAGTGTTTAGTTTTCTGTTCCTGTGTTAGTTTGCTGAGGATGATGGTTTCCAGCTTCATCCATGTCCCTTCAAAGGACATGAACTCATTCTTTTTTATGGCTACACAGAAATCCATGATGTATATGAACCCATGTATTTGAATAATTCTCCTTTTTCATAGTACATTTTTATAGCAAAGATGATTACAATTTTTTAACTAATAGACCTTATTTTTGAGAGCAGTTTTAGGTTTGCAGAAAAATGAGCAGAAAGTAGCATTCTTATATTCCCTCCACCCCCAACTAGTTCTCTACATTGTTAACATCTTACATTAATGTAGTACATTTATTACAGTTGATGAACCAGTATTTGACACATTATTACAGTTTACAATCACTCTCTATGTTGTATATTCTATGAGATTTGACAAATGAAAATGACATGTATCTACCATGAAAGTATCATGCCTCCTCCTACTTATTCTTCCCTCCTTACCCCAATCCCTGGCAACTGCTAATCTCTTTACTCTTTTTATTGTTTTGCATTTTCCAGAATGTCATATAGTTGGAATCAGAGAGCATGTAGCCTTTTTTGGTTGGCTTCTTTCACTTAGCAACGTGCATTTAAGGTCCCCCCATGGCTTTCCATGGCTCGATAGTTCATTTATTTTGATAACTGATTAATATTCTATTTTACTTCATAGCTTCTGAAGTTGAGATAGATTTGGAGAAATCTCATAAACAACTTTTTTCATTGTAAAATATACTTTCTAATCTCTACAAGTTTAAATGGTAATGTCTGTTTCATTAGTGAACAGCCACTTTGTGCATGGAGGCAAATTCACTATAGTCATAAAGGGAAAGTTTTACCACTGCACTAATCTGTCATTAAATTAGTCTCACCTGATTATTAAATCATTTCTGTCTGTTCCTTGAAAGACCAAGTGGCTCTTCACTCATCCAATAGGGGCTTGTGGGCTGTGAGGAGGGGAGAGGAGGGAAGATGTAAAAGAGTCTTTCTGAGGTACTCTTTGTTAAAGAGCAGGAAAAAAAAAAAGGTTTTTTTCTTGATATTTTGGAGACTAATTTCTTTTTCTCATGATGTTGTCATTCATTAGAGGTCCACTTCAAGACACTGGCATAGGCTACAATTCCTCATGCTTCCTTATTTTCCCTAGAAGGATTTATCAATGCTTTTCACACAGTGACAAATATAGGCTGGGTTTTTTTTATATATGACTAATGGTGAAATATACAATTACATTTTATTATCATTGTACTATAAAATTCCCTTGGACTTTGCTTTTAGTGGTATATGTAATTTTTATTCTATTTTTTTTCAGTGACATGGCTCTATATGATGCTATTTCTTCACTTATTATTTACTAATTCTTCTTTCTCCTGTAGTTTCCCATAATATTTCTATGATGCTGGTTCCTTAAAAGCTAGCAGGTAACTATAACGATTCATGCAACAAAGAATTTATTGGCACTGAGCAAAGACAAACTCAGAACTTGTAATGCAAGCAAGGGTTAGTGAAGCATTCCATACACATCCTCTCCCTGAAGGCATGCCTACCCCACCCCTCACTTCACAACCAAAGCTTTACTTTAGGTATTTCTTTATGAAATATCAGAACAACAGTTTTGTTTTTAGTTGTTGGTGGTGGTTAAACAACTGTGAATTTGTCAAAATTCACGAAATTGTACAATAAAAAGTGAATTTTACTGCTTATGAATTAGAGTACAAAGAAAAAGCTTTAAAAAACTTCTTATCACATAACTGCATTTATTCATGACTGAAATAGAAAAGTTCCAAAAATGCTGCTTCATGAGGAGTCTCAAAAATTGCTGGAGAACACATTTAGAAGAAAGCTGATTTCTAGCAATTAAGCCAACCAGAGCCCACTAATTTGGTCATAATAAATGACCGAACCTTATTAGTAGTCATGGATAGTTGAAGTTTTAGAAATTTTAAACATAAATAGAAACTTTTTTTTTTATTTTTAAGTTCAGGGGTACAAGTGCAGGTTTGCTACACAGGTAAACTTGTGTCAGGGGTTTCTTGTACAGATTATTTTACCACCCGAGTGCTAAACCTAGTACCTGTTAGTTGTTTTTCCTGATCCTCTCCTTCCTCCCACCCTCCATCCCCCAAGAGGCTCCAGTGTATGTTGTTCTCCTCTAGGTGTCCATGTGTTCTGATCATTTAGCACCCACTTATAAGTGAGAACATGTGGTACTCGGTTTTCTTTTCCTATGTTATTTTGCTAAGGATAATGGTCCATCCCTGCAAAGGACATGATCTCATTTTTTGTTATGGCTGCATAGTATTCCATGGTGTATATGTACCACATTTTCTTTATCCCATCTATCATTGATGGGTATTTAGGTTGATTCCTTGTCTTTGCTATTTTGAATAGTGCTGTAATGAACATATGCATGCATGTGTCTTTAAATTCAAAGTGCTATATTACTCTAGTCTGCGAATATTTGCATTACTAAGATTATGTAACATATGGAAATATATATGAGACAACCTCCAGTACAGTATTATTCTACAACTGTGTGTTTTTCACCAATGGCACTTTGTGAAAGAGTAGAAAATTTGTTTTCTACTACATGTCACCTTGTCAGGAACTGAAGGGCAATAAAAATATAGGTCCTTCAGCAATTATGAAAGATACCAAATCACACTTAACTCCAATTATTGGGAGTTCCTAATTCACCGGGGTTGCATAAAAGACAGATGGTTGCTTTGGTGACAAAATAAAAAAAATGGCTTCAAACATGAAACAGAAGTAGATGATGTGGAGGTGAAATCAAGAGAAAGGGCAAGGTTGGAATCAAAGCTAAATCTAGAATATTAAGGACACATAGTCAATGAGGAAAACTAGAGAGAATACAAAAGACAAAACTGAAGCTGGAGGAAAAAAAATGAGCATGGAAAAGAAGAAAAGACCAGCAGATAAATTGTGCTATGTTTGTGTGGAGGAAAGTGGGTAAATGAAGATGTTAACTAATTCATGTGATGAGACACGAATCCACGTGGCCATGTACATTCCAAAATATCCAATTTAGTTTATGATATATCTGAAATATTGAAAATCCAAGCTGTCTATATACTTTCATCTGTGGCAGTTCCAATACTTATCTATAGGAAAGACATTAAGGGAAGCAACCAGGTTAAAAAAGAAGACCAAGAGATTTATCATGAAAGTATGTTTTTATATAAGTTACATTGTTTATTCATAAACGTAAGTTATAGAAAAACATAACAAGCTTTTCTAATGAGGCTTTTATTAATATTTTATATAATATTTTTAAATGCTGTAGGTAATATTAAAATATTATTATTATGAACTTATACCTGGGGATGCTTTTGGCTACAAGTAACAGAACATTTGGCTAGATGTTAGACAATAAAGATTTTAATCACCTTAAAAAATAAGAAATCAAGAGACAAGTGTTTCTACATTTGATAGAGAAATTCAACAGTATCATCTGCTCTATCAGCCTCAAAGTATCGTATTTTGGTCCTTAGGTATGCTACCTCATGGTCTCAAGTCATCTGTCAAGCTTCAAATATCACAATCTTATACAATAGGATTCAGTCAGGAAGGAAAGAACCTTCTTTGAGGCATTAACTTTTTTTAATTGAGGAGAAAATCTGTCCTAAGAATCCCTGTAGTACTTCCTTTTTACATATCATTGACCAGAACTGAGTCATATCCACCTGTAGGCTAATCAGAAGCAAAGTGGGCTAGAATTGCCATGCCTGGCCTAGCTTGATCATGAATTATGCCCTAGAGATGACTGAGGGGCTTACCTTCCTGAAAACAAGAGATTTCTATCTGTTATCTAGACACAGCTGTGCTTCCATCCACAGGGAAAAAGCAAGGGCTGCAACCCAGCTCCTGGGGGTTTATGGCAAAATGTATGAACTAAAACTTCCCACTAACACATTCCTGGGTGCTATTATTCTCTGCTTTGTCAGTTACAGATTCTTGTTTCAGCCATAGATATGTGCATTTTTAGTCAACCTAGAAAAATTAAATGTATTTCCTATACTTGCAAATCAAAGCTTTTTTTTTTTTTTTTTTTTTTTTTTATTTGATAAGCCTTAGCCAGCTAGTATTTGGAGGTTTTTTTCCAGTCTCTTGCTCTGTTGCTCAGGTTAGAGTGCAGTGGCAGTGGCTTAATCAACCATGGCTTACTACAACCTCCACCTCCCAGATTCAAGTGATTTTCTTGCCTCAGCCTCCTGAGTAGCTGGCACTACAGGCTCCCTTCACCACACGCAACTGATTTTTGTATTTTTTGTAGAGACAGCATTTCACTATGTTGGCCAGGCTGGTCTCAAACTCCTGACCTCAGGTGATCTGCCCATCTCAGACTTCCGAAAGTGCTGGAATTAGAGGTGTGAGCCACCACGCCCAGCCGTGCAAATCAAACTTAAGAAAGTAAAGTTAATAAGTAGTTGATAAAGAGTCACAAGTTACACCTGGCCTCAGACATAGATCTTTAGTCATGATCAAGCAATGTCTCTTAGATTTTCACTCAGGAAAATTATTATCCCATGGAATAACTTAACAACAGTGAAGTTCTACTGCTTGGAATTCCTAGTATCTGGAATTGCACCTTAGAAGGTTGTTTCTTAGACTGAGACATTCATCATGTTAAAATGTAATTGTCTGGCATATGGATAGTTATTTAAGTTCTACATTATTACATAGCAGTGTAAACTAATATTGAGCTGTCTCCTGAGAAACAAGTTTCCTTTGGGTAAGCAGAAGAGAGAAGTACTATGATGAAAGTTAGGAGATGATAATTTGGAACTGAATTCACCAAGAGTAGCAGAGGCACACTAGAAGCTTCAAAGACCCACTTGAAAAAAAAAAAAAATGATTTTACACCGATCCTTGATTCTTTGTGCACTTTTATCAGAAAATGAGGATTATACTACGCATTCACTCCTAGGGGAACAAAATAACTTCTGTACTGGGAATCTCATTGTCTTTCTGAGATTTTCTAATTTTTCTTAATTTTGATAAATATGGAAGTTTTATGACAGGTATATCTTTTTTACATGGGTTTTTCTAAAATTTCTCTAAAATTTAGGTATGGCTCAAAATCTTCCAGAAAGCGACTCTAGCTGAAAATCATACATTAATATAATATTATAGACTAATATGCAAAAGTGGCCATTTTCAGGATGCAGATGAATCCAGAAAGAAATCTAATTATAAAATCTGAAAAATTATCTTTTGATTATGTATTGAACCATTCAAAGCTACAATTTTCTCTTTAGGTAATTTTAATAAAAGGTGCGTCTACTATGACTCTCAATGTGAATTGCGAGTTAATTTATATCTACCTTGATGTAAAGGTCCATATAATAATACAAAGTCTAAGAATTTAATTTGAAAATAAAATGGAGTCACTTCATTTAGGAGCAACTTAATAAAGATATTTATTTTAAATTCTAATAGTTTAAGGAACAGAAGATAAATCTGTACAACTGATTTTAATACAGATCCCACTTACCTCTGTATGTAGAGTAACTAACTTGCCTCAGTGTGTGAAAGATGTTCCTGATCTCAGCACTGAAAGTTCCTAGTTCTCAGGAAACCAGGATGGTTGGTCACACAGCTGTGTGAAACACATCAATACTGAGAAGCCAAACCACTGCTGTAACTTCATTGATTACATATCAATCCATCTATCTAACATTTACGTCAGCATGTAGGATACATGGGGTATATTTCAGATTAACGTTAGAACCCAACAACTTCTTATTAAGTCATTGACTCAACATGATCATATTTTTCTATTCTGCTTCATATAAGATAATCACAATGATTCATAGAATAGCATGTGTATAGAACCCAACAACTTCTTATGAAGCCATTGACTCAACATAATCATATTTTTCTATTCTGCTTAATATAACTTTGATGATTCACAGAATAGCATGTGCGTGGATTTCTTAGCACCCGGAGTTTCAGTGCCCAAGACAAGGAACTATTGTTGCTATTTGAATTTTCTAAGAACCTGAAAGAAATCTAAGCTCAGGTTTGTGAAGCCAAAAGGAAATATGTAATTGTGTAATTGTCTGCTGAATCTGGGTAACCGGGGATAGTCATACTGCTAAAGCAAGCAGAGCTCACTTTGGGGCAGCTGAATAATTCTTGTTTTTCTTACACACCATTTGGAATTCGAATTGTGATCTTCATAATAACCATCTGACTCTTCCATTATTATCTGCTACGGCTAAGTGAAGTGAAGCAATTTGACCAAATTCATGTAGTGAATATACAGTACAGCTAGGCTTAATCACAAGTCTGTCTGTCCCTACAGCCTATGGTATTTGCGTTATGCCACCACTTTCTGCCCAGCATAGTTGAAGTGCTTTCTGGGGAAAATCCATCATTTCAAATAAATCTTCATGTGTGAATATGATGTCAGTAAGCTCTCTCCATTAAAAAACACATTAGTTGAACAGTGATGACATATGGGTGGATCCACGTTTTCAGTATGATTATGTTACTGCTGTAATTGTTATTATTGTTTAGGTGTATAGAGCCAGAACGTTTCTTCATGGAACTTTTCAGTGAAGCAAAAAGAGCATTCTTGAACAAGGGTTAACTGCTAGAGCAGCAGCATCTGACCCACACTCTTGCTCCTGAAGTTGTTCTCTGCACTCTGAGATTACTTCTCATACTTTCCTGGAAAAAGAACATGCTCTTGTACTGGGCATAAAACACATACAAAAATCACCTCAGTCTCAGAAGCAGTGGTGGCCACTTGCCCATTTTGTACAGACATGAATATTTTCTCTTCTTTCCCTAAATGAGGGAAGTGATTGATCTAGTGAGGGATCCCAAGTGTTTCTCAATAGGGCACTGTGATAAAAGGAGTGGTCCCTAGCACCAAACTGCCTGTGTTCAAATCCTGGTTGGACCACATGGTCAAACTACTTCAACTCTGGGTCTTTGTTTCTTTGTCTGTAAGACGGCAATGATCAATTTCCCTTCGAGTTTTAAAATTACCTGATTTAATCTAAGGAAATCGCTTAGGATGTAGCATACAGTAAGTTCCCTTATAAGTTTTAAACTATTATTTTTTCACCAGGCAGGGGCACACAACACTCATAAAAAGAGATTTACTGAGTCCCAGAATCTACAGTGCTTAGAACTAGAACTAGAGCTACAGGAGGTTTAAGACATGGTCTTGGTATTTAACAATATTACAAACCAACTAAGAATATAAGAAATGTGGTAGAGTAGATAAACAGCAATACAAGGAGGACCAGCTAAGGTGCAAAGTACCTGCCATGCGTTATTAAATTTGATTTCTGGCAGACATTATTAGGCAGAGAGTATTTACCCTTTGTAGATGAAAAAACTAAGACTCAAAGAAGTCTCCCCTGCTTGTAACCACTATGTATCCTGACTCACTACATGTGAAGAACTGAGACTTCAACTTCTTCAGTCCTAACATCTTGTCAAGTCAAAACAGAGCCACTGTGAAAATGTTGGACATCTTACTGAAGAAGAGAAGCATTTGAGAAAAACAGGAACAGCCTAGAGAAGCTGACCCACGGAAATGGGATGCCAGAATCATGCAGGCTTTCTACCGTTCATGCTGACCTGTCTCGAGCTCAGGTTCATTTCCAGTGTTCATTCTTCTTTCTGCCATGGTACAGACTCCAGGGACCCAGTGGGCTCCTCCTAATGCTGCTGTCACTCCCTCAGTTCTTGGAGATTGTCTTTGTATCTCTCATATTGTTGAAGGGTTGGATGGGGTCTCCTCTCTTACCATTCCCCTCCTGATCTCACCAACTTTCACAGCTCCTGAAGGTCAGCTCACAGATTCTGTGTTTAAGCTTTTGAAAGTCACTCAGTTTGGGGTAACAAAAAATAAACAATAATTAAAATGAGAACTGATTGTATAACCAGTTTGAGAATCTTACAAAGTTCTTACAGTCATTTCTGGTTGATAGCTGCTGACTTCCCCTTGAGAACTTAACAAGGCCTTGTGTGTTTGATTCTCTACTCCAGATACACAAAATGGAGTTGATGAAAACTCTGCTCCCACCTTTCTTCCTCACATTCCTAGACATAGATATTCTCTTGAATAAAAGAGCCAACCAACCAACAGACTGTATTGTTAGTGGTGTAAAACCGAACAAAGCAACTCCACCTGAGGAAAGTAGATTCATACTGAAGGCTTTGAATATGTCTTAGAAAAGTCACTCTCCATTACAAACAGTCTCATGAACAAATAGAAGTAACAACTGCTCGTGACAGATAAAAATACTATACGAAGAAAAAATCCTGAAAGAGCTGAGTTTTTGGAGGTTGCATACATCTGGCATGATCTTCAGAAGCATCAGTGTTAATTTTGATACTACATAGAGAAATTGAAACCAATGGGGTGGGGGACGATTCAGCCTGTCTCTACAGGCTGGATTCTGCGAATAGCTCCACTTTCCTATCAGATTTGAAAGTTTTACTTATTTATACTCAGTTGTGTTTCAAATGGGATTGAAGTAGTTCAATTTGCACAGATAAGTTACATCTGATTATGATTGTTATGCGTCAAGTTTAGAAGGCAGAGGGAGAGAAGAATGTCTCCTCAGATCTGAAACGCACATATTTCTGAGAATAATCACTCAAAACACTTAGAAAGATGTGTTTTATGGAAAATAGATTTATAAACAGTTCCATTTTCATTCAAAGTAAAATCTCAAGCCTTCTCTAGTGAAAAAATAAAAATTAAATAAAGAAACTATACTTAAAATGACATGCATTTTATTTCACTAAAGTATAGGACATTAAGCAAAGGTTTGGTTGCCTTGGTGACAAATTGTCAAAAGAGATGCACATCTCACAAAAAGAATATGTAAAATGCTTTCAATATACTATATTCATTGTAGAGAAATACAAAAATTAAAAATAAACTGGATCAAATATCAATTTTTTTTGCTGTTTAAAGAATGCTCTGGCTTGAGCAAAGGATACCTTACGCGATTTTATACTTCTTGAGCTGCTAAAAGCCTTCCTAAAGTGTTTTGAAATTTACTGACAACCACGATTTTAAGAAAAGTTTTTAAATTTCAGTGATTTTATGTATGTGTTTTTTAAAAATTTAGTGTCCCTTAGTTGTATTACTAAGTGCCCAAATGATTCACTAATATAGACCTAGCTAATAATTATCAACCTGTCTATTATTACTACTCTAATCTAGACTATGAAATAAATGTTTTTCCTTGTATGCATTTTGTTCTGCAGAGTCCATTTAATCAAAAGAAGGATTAGAAGGCCAATCTTCTAAAACATGGGCTTCTTAATCTACTGATAGATTAAGAAGACTAAAGGAGAAAGGTCAACTTTAGGGAACCTATATGAGAAAATGTATACGAGTGTACACTGGAATTGTTAACATAGACTGGGAAAGGGTCATTTAAATGAAAAGAAACTTCACTGAGTAGGATAGTCCAGGAGAAAACCAAGGGTAAATATGCAGGTGAGGGCCCTGTCTCTATCTTAAGGCTTGTTTTTCTTTATTGTTAATCATTGGGATTATTGAAAATAATGAATATTTATTGGATTTTTAAAACATTACCTGGGAAAAGCTGTCATCAATATTTTGGTGTATTTCCTTCCCAATTTATTTCTATGAATATTTTACATACTTGGTTAAACACTGTGTACAAGTTTGGATCTCATTTTCTTCTATTTAATATAAAAATAGGTGTTTTCCAATAGTATAGCACACTTATCGTAAACATTTTTAAAGGTTGTAATAATTTTTCAACATTTTGAAAGTATCATAACTTACTTTTTCCATCCTCTACTTTAGAACATTTATATATTGAATGAATGTTGGTACTACTCACATACCTATTGATATCTTTGTGATGTGAAGGAAGGATAAAAGAAAGTTAGGAAGATGGCAACCTTTAAAAGAAAGAAATAGTACACTTTAAAAAATCCCAGCTTGATAATAGGCATGTTCAGTTCTCATTTATATATACTGAAATATATGTCATACATGCTGACACAAAAATTGGAATAAAATACAGTTTAATTTATATGTGCTGACTTGTAATGTTGTCAGGCTACATATCTGGGTTATTAACATGGGTCCCAGGAGTTGGAAACGATTGGTTTTTATATTGCTTCTCTTGTTAAAATTAGCAATTTTTGCATTTTGCAAATTCAAGTAACAATATTTTATAGCACTAGGTTGGTGCAAAAGTAATGGCTGTTTTTGCCCTTAAAAGTAATGGCGCAAACTGCAATGGCTTTTGCACCAACCTAATAACATTTTTAAATGCCTACCTGCAAAGATCAACCAGGAAAAAAAAGAGGATATGAGTTTCTGTGCAGTTGACCAAAATTATATTTTAAAAATCTCAATGTATATTAAAAATCTGAACAGAAAAGTCCAAATAATAACTATCCTTCAATGTTGGAGATATGAGTAAGTTTTTCTCCTTTTTCTATTTTTTATTTTGTCAAAAATTTCATAGTAAATAAGAATTCATTTTATAATAGAAAAAATATAAATTCTACATTTTATTAAAATAAAAAGTATACCTGGCATTGATTCCAATCTGCTATTCCTTAGCTGTGAACTTGGACAAACCATTTGATCACCCTAGTCCTCATTTTCATCATGTATAATGATGATTAACAATATCAGCGCTGCCTAACAGATGCATTTTTATAAGAATTAAATTAAAATGCTTGTGAAAGTAGTATACAAATTAAAACATTCCATATAAATATATGTTGTCATTATGACCAGTGATTTAACTATATGGCTAAGTAAAGAGAAGGGAGGAAAGATAACTACAGTTTCTTCCACTCCTTAGCAGACACCCAGGTATTATTTGGTAAGCTATACTTAAAGGATGCTGAGAAGGAGGGAAAAAAGAATAGGGGTGAAGTGGAGAAGGAGCTATAGAAGTAAGAGGAAAAAAAAAATCTGCCTACAGATTTTTCATAATCATCATTAACGCTGAAAGAAAATTAACTTAATGCTGTGTTATGCACCCCTAAAAGCCATTATGATCAGATGCTAAGAGCTCTTCAGATTGCTGGATATTCCTCTTACCTGATTACATGATGAAAGACAACAGTTTTTAAGTAGTGTCCCAATTTAGCCTTATCCTTTTTTCCTACATTTCTTTATTACACTACGCCATAATAAATTCTTTGCCAAAATTGATTCCATGCTGTTAATGGCATAATCCATTGGCTTCAAAATAAACTAGATTTTAAAAATCAGTTAACTCCCCTGATAAAAGAACTGATCCATAAATAAAAATGACACTTATAATAATTAACACATTAATGTGATATGAAAACATGTGTCACTTTGTTTTCTCATAATATAATCTCAACTAGATCATTTAACACATTTAGATTTATTAAACTCTTTTGATATCTCAAAAATCGTATTTTGTACTAGGCACCAAAACCTCATTATTTTTGTCAGTGAGTATAAAATGCTTTTATGATCCAAGATGCTGGATCAAACTCCATTATCAAAAACCATCATTCATTTTAAATTATAATTTTAGAAATCCTTAAAAGTCTCAAATCCCTACACATTCTCTTTCAAATTGCTTTCAGTATAGCCAATCTCTTTCAGATTCAACTGTTTTGATTTCATCTTCTGTGATGCATTTGGAGGGTTTTTTTTAAAGCAAAAACAACAATACTTGATCTTATACAGTATTAGTTCCTGTTACCAAGAGTTTTACAGCCTGCAGAATGAGCCCACTGTAGTTAAACTGCTATCCATAGACCCAGATTATCAGTGAACAATGAAAGTCAAGATTGCATGGTCCATGCCCTCACAGTGGGAGTTATTTAGTTTCTCTGGGGCTTTTTAGTTTCATCATTTACAAACAGAGATATTTGAATAAATACATTTTCCAAAGACATACTTTGGAGCACAGTGGTCCTACCTGATGGTATATGAAAGAAAGATTGGGGTGGGGTGGGATGAGGTGATCATTAACATGCCGAATTTAAGAAAGGCTGTATCCTGTATTACTTGTTAGAGAGTCACAATGGGGATAAGCCAAATAGATGCTTAGAAGAAAACTTTGTAATTCACCCTAAGTCATTGTTTCCATAGTATATGTAAGCATGCGATCATTCTGTAATTATTTTAGAGAGAAGGTAGAGATAGTGAGACTCCAGAACACTGGAACACAATTTGAGAAAGTAGATTTTATAATTAATAGCATTCCTTCTAGCACTAAAACTTTCTGATATTATGCGGTCAACAAAAGAGTCGTAATATGTATCCTGATTATAAGACAATTATGTCCGAAAACCTTACTATATGGTAACAAATAAATAAAAAAACTAATAAAGTCCCCACTAAAAATGATTAATGCGAAATATCCTTTTTAAAATATATTTCATACCATGAAGAGTTGCCTAACAGCAGCATAAATCTAGGTGAAAATGGAAGAGATATAAGATTATAAGACATTAAATATTACTGTTTCATATTCAAAATAAGTTTCTGTTTATATTTTATTTTACTTTTTTAGAGATGAGGTCTCACTATGTTGTTCAGGCTGGAATGCAGTGGCACGCATTGCAGCCTTGAACTCCTGGGCTTACGTAAACCTCCCACCTCAGCCTCTAGAGTAGCTAGGACTAAAGGCATGCCACCACCACACCAAGCTATTTTTTATATTTATTTTTGCATTTTTTAAGAGATAGGGTCTCATTCTGATACTGAGGCTGGAATCCAGTAGTACAATCGTAGCTCACTGAAGTCTCAAAGTCCTGGGCTTAAGTAGTCCTACCACTTCAGCCTCCAGAGTAATACAGGCATGCGTTACCATGCCCACTCAAAATAAGCCTTGATAACAAGGAGTTTTTATACAATGGTATATTAGTCCATTTTCACACTGCTATTAAGAAATACCCACGACTGGAAAATTTATGAAGGAAAGAGGTTTAATTGACTCACAGTTCCACATGTCTGAGGAGGCCCCAGGAAACTTACACTCATGGCAGAAGGGGAAACAGGCACATCTTACAATGTGGCAAGTGAGAGAGTGAGCATGTAAAGGAGGAACCATCAAACACTTACAAAACCATTAGATCTCATGAAAACTCACTCACGATTATGAGAACAGCATAGGGTAAACCATCTCCATAATCCAGTCACCTCTCACCAGATCCCTCCCTCAACACGTGGAGATTATGGGGATTACAACTGGAGATGAGATTTGGGTGGGGACACAGAACCAAATCATAACAAATGGTGTCCTTTCTCTTTTGCAAAAAAACCCTTTATCATTTATATAATGTAAAATGAAAAGCCATAGGAAATATCATTAATCAACACTTTCAATTCTTAGACATCTGTGTTTGTATGGTTGCTGTATATCTAGTAAATGAATTAATGGTTCAGGGTAAATTGCGGAGAAAACGGAATGGGTTGAAAGGAAACCAAAGCACATTCATTCTCCAGGACTTAGAGAAGCTGGAATAAGAAATGGTATAGAACCACTGTGGAGACTAGAGTCAAGGGAAATCATAATAAATTACTTTTCAGTTAGATTACAATTATCCGCCATCTCTTCCTGTGTTCCTGAGAATATACACTTGCTTTGAGTGCTAATAACTTGGTAACAGAGCAGAAGGGGAAAAAAATGCAGTACCAAGTTCCTGGGTTTCCTTTTCCCCTAAAGTTTTTTGTTCCCAAATCAATCTCAGCATTTGCCTTCAGCTAGACAAATCCGGGTTCAAATCAGGTCCTGTGGCAACATTGGTTATATTTTCCTGGGCAAATCCTTGGATGTCTCTGAGCCTGTTTCTCTCATATGTGAAACTGAGATAAGAGTACTGTATATAACATGAAAACTAGAAATAGTGTATGTTAAAGTGCTGGCACACAGCAAATCAGGTCTGACCCTAGGCACATGTGGCAATGGGTGGAGTCTGTGGTAGTGCCACACCAGTTCTATATAACAGTATTCCAAACCATTTCCATATAACAACATTCCCTCTCATGCAGATGTGCAGTATTCTCAATTCTGTCACATAAAATAATCCCCAAACCCACCCCATGCTCTCCCAGTATGGCGTGTTGTGGTGTAATAGCTAAAAGTCATTTAGGATTTGCTGTGTGCTAGGCACTGTGCTCAGTCTATCACATACAGGTTTTCAATGACTCTCCACAAGAAACTTTGAGGTTGAAAGTATTACAAATGATAAACCTGAGGAATGAGGACGGTGATGGTATCACCCCTGGTAACCCTGGCTGTAACAGAGCTGGTACTGAACCCAAAACTTTTTGACTCCAAAGCACATGCCCTTCCTCATCTCACAGTACTAATACCTGTATCCAGATATGTCCCAATGGAGTAGTTTTCTGCTCTAAGCAAGCACTTTCCAACCTTTTCCTGAATAGCTTCTTTTCAAAGATAAAAAACTGTATAACCCTCTATTACACCCCTCCGCAGTTATACTTGCACTTTTAATTTTCTCTGGGATTTTGCATAAGGATAAATGTTATCTTTACTGCAGATATGCTGTCATATGAATTCGCACATTATTAAGCATGACAGCAGCTATACACATTAGAAAATTAGATTTACTATTGTGTAGAAGATATACTGGCAATCTAGACAGTGTTTCATGTACTCTGGATAACGCTTTTAATGATTCCACAGCCACCCCTCTCAGAAATCTGCAGCCCATCCATTGGGATTCACTATCCAGCTCTTTCCTGAAACTGCCAAAACTTACCTTTAACTTAGAAAGTTCTATTTTTGGTGGGCAAGTTAATCTATAGTTTATATTATTACACATTTTAACAGAAATGTAAAACCTCCATTCTCGTAAAAACTTAAATTTTAGAGATCTTTTAATTTAATCGCTATATATTTACATATAAATCCATGATGTGTGTATTTACTATACGCGAGGTACAGAAATATAATAGTGAATACAATTATAATGTCTGCCTTCATAGAGTTTGTAGTCTGCTGGGATGAATTGATGAGGAAGCCAAACATCAATTAAAATACATACTACAAAGTACTTTGAAAAGCATACAAAGTGCCTATGTGGCTGAAATGAAATACCTAATTCACATCATCAAGAAAGGCCTCCAGCAGGAAATGTCTAACCTATGGTAAGAAGAACGGTAGGCAACAGTCAAAGGAAGGTACCAGTAAGGATCAAGAAAGACAAGAGTTTGGATGAGAGAAAAGATGGTGGATTTGGGGAATCAAAGAATCTTGGTAGATGGTAATGGTAGAGTGTGAAGTATAGAGTGTCTTAAAATAGGCCAGGCACAGTAGCTCACATCTGTAATTCTAGCACTTTGGGAGGTCGAGGTGAGTGGATCATTTGAGGTCAGGAATTCAAGACCAGCCTAGCCAACATGGTGAAATCCTATCTCTACTAAAAATACAAAAAAAAAGAAAAAAAATTAGCTGGACATGATGGTGCATGCCTGTAACCCTAGCTACTCAGGAGTCTGAAGCAGGAAAATTGCTTGAACCCGGGAGGTGGAGGTTGCAGTGAGTCGAGATCGTGCTGCCACTGCACTCAAGCCAGGGCGACAGAGTGAGAGACTCCATTTCAAAAAAAAAAAAGAAGAAGAAGAAGAAAAAAAAAAAAAAGACTAGGGTATGGATGAGAGAAAGAATGATAGATGGTAATGGTAGCATGTGAAGTATAGAGTGTCCTAAAATAAAGCTGAATCCCTAAGTGTTAAAGGTCCTTGTTAAGGAGTACAGATATCATGTGGTTTAACTGGCATAAGAAAGAAATATTATGCCTCTTCAAATTGCTTAACATAGATGCCAACCTTATCTGCAGCATGCAGAGCCAGCTCTGAGCTCTCAGCCAGTTTTTCTAAGTCCAAATCCTGCTTCAGCATAACACCGGGTTACCTTTTTTTTCCAGATGGGTGGATCTGACGTACCCACCCATCCCTTGGCTGCTGCAAGTGTTGGCGGTTAAGAGTTCATAGCTGCCCACTTCTTCCAGAAAACGTCCCTGGGTTACTGGAAGCCACTCTATCCAGGAAGGATATTCAGCACCCCTATAATGCAGCACAATGACCTTGCAGTGCAGTTTAGACTCAAGAGCCTCCCTGCATCAGACCAAGACTAGACTTGATCTAAGACCACATTTTCAATTGTCTTTCTTCTTCCTTACTCGGCTTCACTCCCTTTCTTTTCTTTTCTTTTCCTTTTTTTTTTTTTTGTCACCCAGGCTGGAGTGCACTGGCATGATCTCGGCACACCACAACCTCTGCCTCCTGAGTTCAAGCGATTCTCCTGTCTCAGTCTCCCGAGTAGCCGGGACTACAGGTGCACACCACCATGCCTGGCTAATTTTTTGTATTTTTAGTAGAGACGGAGTTTTGCCATGTTGACCAGGTTGCTCTTGAACTCCTGACCTCAGGTGATCCACCTGCCTTGGCCTCCCAAAGTGCTAGGATTACAGGCATAAGCCACGGCACCCGGCCCACTCCCTTTCTTAGAACATTTTCCAAAGAGCACTCCTTCCATAAATCAAGTGCACATGAATCCCTGGTTAGTCAGGCTCTGTTTCTAAGAAACCCACCTAAGGCATGCCACAAAAATTAAAGAAAAACTTTATCAGGTGAAATACACACAAAAGACATTAAACTAAAAAACTAAGCAATGTTATCTTCAGATAGATGACTCCGCCAACCTGTTATTAATGTAATCCTCTAGCCTCTTGGAATGGTGCTATAATTGAGGGAACTCAGTGCAGAAAACAAATAATTTCAAAATTACTCAAATTTTAAATGTGCAAATCTTCCAAATACCATACAAGGAATGTATAGGCCACAACACTACATAAAGTCCTTCTCTCTGCAATCTACTTTCCTCCCACCAAAGTTGCCTTTCAACTTTCCTTAAAGATTCTCCAGCTCATACTACTCTAGTCCTGTCCCAAGTGGCCCTTTTGTCTTTCCCATTTTTTTCCTTATAGTACATCACTATAGCATAAAATACCCATCTACACACTCTCTCAGAGGTTAAATAGATCAGATGGTTCCAGGTGGTGGATAATGGAGTAAATTAAATGCTATTAGTAACATGCATATACCCATAATTATTGCACCATTGTTATCAAAGCACCCCACAAATTTTCTCATTATTCATTTGAGAACTAAATCCATCCTTACTGATTTTCTCAAAAGAATTTTCCATTTTATTTCTTAATATGTTGTGCTCTATCAACAAAGCAGAAAAACAACTAAATCCCTAAAAGGAAAATGGAAAAAAAATAATTGATTAAAATGAAGTGACTAAGAGGTATTCCTTATTGCTATCTCTTCATGCATATAAGAGGCAAAATGTATATTATAAATAGAGGGTCCTTCAGTACCAAGAGAGACTTCCTTAAAAAGTATGAACTGAGACAAAGCAAAACATAGGAACATCAAGAATTAACTTCATCATGGAAAATGATTAATAATATCCATCTTTCAACCAATGCATCAGTTTTGAGATTATAGAAAAACACTTTTGCACACATCCTTGGCAGTCCCACAGTAACATTCAAGTGTCAGTGGATGATCCTTCCAGATGTCCTTCCAGAAGCTATCTGTACTTTCCTAGGGTGAACCACTAAAACTAAGAAAAGTCATTAAAATCTTAGTCCTGGAAAATGTATCTTTGAAATTCTCCCTTCAGTTGATAGTGGCAGCAGTAGCAACAGCAGAGCGCTATTTATTGCAATGTGTCAACACAGCCCAGTTACTCTGAATGTACAGTACTGTGTACAGCAGAGCTTGACCCCACCACTGCTTTTAGGAAGCCCACTTTCTGTCAAGTGGGTTGCTTTCTATTTTATTAGATGCAAACTAAGAAAAATCCTTGTTTTTATGGCTCCAAGAAGTTTGTGTGCATACTTCAGGTGCCTGATTTATATGTTTTTCTAACCAACTCCAAAAAGAAAATATGATCATAGGTATTTTTTGTAAGTGTTGCAATGCCAGACTTTCTTCCAGCAAGTTGAAGCAATGGATGGCTAAGTCAGCCTTACCTTCTCAGTCTGTTTAGTCAGAATGAGATCAACTGCTCCCATGCAGTTTTGAGTTCCTCAAACAGGCCTTCTGTCTTATTCAATGTTGTATTTCAAGTATCTAACATATAATTAATTAGTGCTTAATCTTTTTGAGCTGAATTTTTTTTATCCACATAGTAACAATGTAAAAGGTTTTCCTGGTACTTTCAGGAGTTATTCTGATAAGTTGGTGCCTAATAATGTATACAACACTTGTGCCTTCCCATTTAATACACCATCAAATGAGATCTTAGAGTCAGTTATACGAGACGAAGAAACAACATACAGAATACCTTGGAGATATTGCAGGTTTGGTTCTAGACAACTGCAATAAAGTGAATGTTGTAATAAAGTTAGCAAGTCATGAAAATTTTATGGTTTTCCAGTGCATATAAAAGTTATGTTTATACCATGCTATGGTGAATTCAGTATGTATTTGCATTATATCTAAAAAAAAAGTACATGACCTTGGTACTTACATAAAAACAGCCATAGGTCAGTGGAACAGAATAGAGAACCCACAGATAAACCCACACATCTACAGTGAACTCATTTTTGACAGAGATGCCAAGAACATACACTGGGGGAAAGAACAGCCTCTTCAATAAGTGTTCCTGGGAAAGTTGGATATCCATATAGAGAAGAAAAAAACTAGAGCCCTATCTCTAACCATATACAAAAATCAAATCAAAATGGACTAAAGACTTACATCTAAGACCTTAAACTATTAAACTACTAAAAGAAAACATTGGAAAAATTCTCCAGGACATTGGATTAGGCAAAGATTTCTTGAGCAATACCCCACAAGCACAGGCAACCAAAGCAAAAATGGACAAATGAGATGACATCAAGTTAAAAAGGTTCTACACAGCCAAGAAAACAATCAGCAAAGTGAAGAGACAGCTCACAGAATGCCACAAAATAGTTGCAAACTATCATCTGACAAAAGATTAATAATGAGAATATGTTAGAAACTCAAAAAACCCTAGAGGAAAAAAATCTAATAATCCTATTAAAAACGGGTAAAAACTCTGAATAGATTTTTCTCAAAAGAAGACACACAAATTGGCAAACAGAAATATGAAAAGGTGCACAACATCTGTATTAGTCCATTTTCATGCTGCTGATAAAGACACACCTGAGACTGGGCAATTTACAAAAGGAAGAGGTTTAATTGGACTTACAGTTCTACGTGGCTGGAGAGGCTTCACAGTCATGACAGAAGGTAAGGAGGAGAAAGTCACATCTTACATGGATGGCATGAGGCAAAGAAAGAGAGCTTCTGCAGGGGAACTCCTCTTTTGAAAACCATCAGATCTTGTGAGACATATTCACTATCACAAGAACAGCAAGGGAAAGACTTGCCACCATGATTCAAGTACCTCCCACCTGGTCCCTCACACAATATGTGAGAATTCAAGATGAGGTTTGGGTGGGGACACAGCCAAACCATACCACTCCACCCTTGGCCCCTCCCAGATATCATGTCCTCACATTTCAAAACCAATCATGCCTTCCCAACAGTCCCCCAAGGTCTGACTTCATTTCAGCATTGACTGAAAAGTCCACAGTTAGAAGCCTCATCTGAGACAAGGCAAGTCCCTTCCACCTTTGAGTCTGTAAAATCAAAAGCAGGTTAGTTACTTCCTAGATACGGTGGGGTCACAAGAAGTGGGTAAATACAGCCATTCCAAATGGGAGAAATTGGCCAAAACAGAGGGGCTACAGACCCCATGCAAGTCCAAAATCCAGTAGAGCGGTCAAATCTTAAAGCTCCAGCATGATCTCCTTTGACTCCATATCTCACATCCAGGTCACACTGATGCAAGAGGTGGGTTCCCATGGTCTTGTTAACTCTGCCCATGTGGCTTTGCAGGGTATAGCCTCCCTTTCAGCTGCTTTCACAGGCTGGCACTGAGTGTCTGCAGCTTTTCCAAGTGCACAGTGCAAGCCGTCAGAGGATCTATCATTCAGGGGTTTGGAGGATGGTGGCCCTCTTCTCAAAGCTCCACTAGGTGATGTCCCAGTAGGCACTCTGTGTGGGGGCTCCCACCCCACATTTTCCTTCCACACTGCCCTCCCCCCCAGAGCAAACTTCTGCCTGGGCATCCAGGCATTCCCAGAAATCCACTGAAATCTAGGCAAAGGTTCCCAAACCTCAGTTCATGACTTCTGTGCATTCACAGACTCAAAACCACATGGAAGCTGCCAAGGCTTGAAGCTTGTGTTTTCTGAAGCCCGAGCTCTACATTGGCACCTTTCGGCCATGACTGGAGTGGCTGTGACACAGGGCACCAAGTCCCTAGGCTGCACACTGTTCAAGGACCCTGGGCCCGGCCCACAAAACTACTTTTTACTCCTATGTCTGTGATGGGAGGGGCTACCACAAAGGTCTCTGATATGCCCTGGAGACATTTTCTCCATTGCCTTGGGGATTAACATTTGGCTCTTCATTACTTACGCAAATTTATGCAGCTGGCCGGCTTGAATTTCTCCTCAGAAAATGTGATTTTTCTTTCTATCACATTGTCAGGCTGCAAATTTTCTGAACTTTTATGTTCTGTTTCCCTTATAGAACTGAATACCTTTAACAGCACCCAAGTCACCTCTTGACTGCTTTGCCGTTGCAAAATTTCTTCTGCCAGATATTCAAGTTCAAAGTTCCACAGATCTCTAGGGCAGGGGCAAAATGTCACCATCTTTTTGCTAAAACATAACAAGAGTCACCTTTATTCCAGTTCCCAACAAGTTCCTCATTCCCATCTAAGACCATCTCAGCCTGGATTTTTTTTTTATTATTACACTTTAAGTTCTAGGGTACATGTGCACAATGTGCAGGTTTGTTACATATGTATACATGTGCCATGTTGGTGTACTGCACCCATTAACTCGTCATTTACATTAGGTATATCTCC
>NW_012107631.1:452309-453978 GCF_000951045.1 Mandrillus leucophaeus
TTTTCCCAGCACCATTTATTAAATAGGGAATCCTTTCTCCATTTCTTGTTTTTGTCAGGTTTGTCAAAGATCAGATGGCTGTAGATGTGTAGTACTATTTCTGAGGACTCTGTTCTGTTCCGTTGGTCTATATCTCTATTTTGGTAGCAGTACCAAGCTGTTTTAGTTACTGTAGCCTTGTAATATAGTTTGAAGTCAGGTAGCGTGATGCCACCAGCTTTGTTCTTTTGACTTAGGATTGTCTTGGCAATGCGGGCTCTTTTTTGGTTCCATATGAACTTTAAAGCAGTTTTTTTCCAAGTCTCTGAAGAAAGTCATTGGTAGCTTAATGGGGATGGCATTGAATGTATAAATTACCTTGGGCAGTATGGCCATTTTCACGATATTGATTCTTCTATCCATGAGCATGGTACGTTCTTCCATTTGTTTGTGTCTTCTTTTATTTCACTGAGCAGTGGTTCGTAGTTCTCCTTGAAGAGGTCCTTCACATCCCTTGTAAGTTGGATTCCTAGGTATTTTATTCTCTTTGAAGCAATTGTGAATGGGAGTTCATTCGTGATTTGGCTCTCTGTCTCTTATTAGGGTATAAGAATGCTTGTGATTTTTGCACATTGATTTTGTATCCTGAGAGTTTGCTGAAGTTGCTGATCAGTTTGAGGAGATTTTGGGCTGAGACAATGGGGTTTTCTAAATATACCATCATGTCATCTGAAAACAGGGACAATTTCACATCTTGCCTGATTACCCTAGCCAGAACTTCCAACACTATGTTGAACAGGAGTGGTGAGAGAGGGCATCCCTGTCTTGTGCCAGATTTCAAAGGGAATGCTTCCAGTTTTTGCCCATTCAGTATGATATTGACTGTGGGTTTGTCATAAATAGCTCTTATTATTTTGAGATACGTTCCATCAATACTGAATTTATTGAGAGTTTTTAGCATGAAGGGCTGTGAATTTGTTGAAGGCCTTTTCTGCATCTATTGAGATAATCATGTGGTTTTTGTCTATGGTTCTGTTTATATGCTGGATTACGTTTATTGATTTGCATATGTTGAACCAGCCTTGCATCCCAGGGTTGAAGCCCTCTTGATCATGGTGGGTAAGCTTTTTGATGTGCTGCTGGATTCGGTTTGCCAGTATTTTATTGAGGATTTTTGCATCGATGTTCATCAGGGATATTGGTCTAAAATTCTCTTTTTTTGTTGTTGTGTCTCTGTCGGGCTTAGGTATCAGGATTATGATGGCCTCATAAAATGAGTTACGGAGGATTCCCTCTTTTTCTATTGATTGGAATAGTTTCAGAAGGAATGGTACCAGCTCCTCCTTGTACTTCTGGTAGAATTCAGCTGTGAATCCGTCTGGTCCTGGACTCTTTTTGGTTGGTAGGCTATTAATTATTGCCTCAATTTCAGAGTCTGCTATTGGTCTATTCAGGGACTCAGCTTCTTCCTGGTTTAGTCTCGGAAGAGTGTATGTGTCCAGGAACTTATCCATTTCTTCTAGGTTTTCTAGTTTATTTGCATAGAGGTGTTTATAGTATTCTCTCATGGTAGTTTGTATTTCTGTGGGGTCGGTGGTGATATCCCCTTTATCATTTTTTATTGCATCTATTTGATTCTTCTCTCTTTTCTTCTTTATCAGTCTTGCTAGCGGTCTATCAATTTTGTTGA
>NW_012107631.1:454158-463450 GCF_000951045.1 Mandrillus leucophaeus
CTCTATCTCCTTCAGTTCTGCTCTGATCTTAGTTATTTCTTGCCTTCTGCTAGCTTTTGAATGTGTTTGCTCTTGCTTCTCTAGTTCTTTTAATTGTGATCTTAGGGTGTCAATGTTAGATCTTTCCAGCTTTCTCTTGTGGGCATTTCGTGCTATAAATTTCCCTCTACACACTGCTTTAAATGTGTCCCAGAGATTCTGGTATGTTGTATCTTTGTTCTCATTGGTTTCAAAGAACATCTTCATTTCTGCCTTCATTTCGTTATGTACCCAGTAGTCATTCAGGAGCGGGTTGTTCAGTTTCCATGTAGTTGAGTGGTTTTGATTGAGTTTCTTCATCCTGAGTTCTAGTTTGATTGCACTGTGGTCTGAGAGACAATTTGTTATAATTTCTGTTCTTTTACATTTGTCAGCCTGGATGTTATTGTCCATATTGCTATCAGGCTTTTGGTCAAAGTCACTCAGGAAGTCTCCAAGAAGTTTCAAACATTCCCACATTTTCCTGTCTTATTCTGAGCCCTCCAAACTGTTCCAACCTCTGTCTGTTACCCAGTTCAAAAGTTGCTTCCACATTTTTGGGTCTTTTCAGCAGCACCCCACTCTGCTGGTACCAGTTTACTGTATTAGTCCATATTCATGCTGCTGATAAAGACATACCTGAGACTGGGCAGTTTACAGAAGAAAGAGGGTTAAGTGGACTTACAGTTCCATGTGGCTGGGGAAGCCTCACAATCATGGCAGAAGGCAGGGAAGAGCAAGTCCCATCTTACATGGATGGCAGCAGGCAAAGAGAGAGAGAGAGCTGCTGCAGGGGAACTCCTCTTTTCAAAATCATCAGATCTTGTGAGACTTACTTACTATCATGAGAACAGCACAGGAAAGATTTGCTCCCATGATTCAATTATCTCCCACCAGGTACCTCCCACAACACATGGGAGTTCAAGATCAGATTTGAATGGGGACACTGCCAAAACATATCAATATCATTGATCATCAGGGAAACAAAAATCAAAGCTATAATGTGGTTATCATCTCACCCCAGTTAAAATGCTTGTATCCAAAAGCCAGGCAATAACAAATGCTGGAACCCTTGTGCACCATTGTTGAGATTGTACATTAGTAAAACCACTATGGAGAACAGTTTGGAGGTTCCTCAAAAAACAAAACATAGAGTGACCACATGATCCAGCAATCCCACTCCTAGCTGTATACCCAAAAGAAAGGAAATCAGAGTATCAAAGAGATATCTGAACTCCCATGTTTATTGAACAACTATTCACAATACCCAAGATTTGGAAGCAACCTAAGTATCCAACAACAGATAATGAATGAAGAAAATGTGGTACGTATACACAATAGAGTACTATTCAGTCAGAAAAAAATAATGAGATCCTGTCATTTGCAAAAATATGAATGGAACTGGAGGTCATTATGTTAAGTAAAGTAAGCTAGGCACAGAAAGACAAACTTCAAGTGTTCTCATTTATTTGTGGGAACTACAAATTAAAACAATTGAACTCATGGAGATAGAGAGAAGAAGGATAGCTACCAAAGGCTGGGAAGGGTAGTGGGGGCTGGCAGAAGAGTAGAGATGGTTAATGGGCACAAAAATATAGGAAGAATAAGACCTACTATTTGACAACACAACAGGTGACTATAGTAAAAAATAATTTAATTTCACATTTTTAAATAACTGAAAGAGTATAATTGGGTTGTTTGTAACGTAAAAGAAAATGCTTGAGGTGACGGACACCCCATTTACTCGGATGTGATTGCATATTGTATGCCTGTATCAAAATGTCTCATGTATATATGTACATACATACCATACACCTAACTAGGTACCCACAAAATTTAAAAATCAAAAAAATGCATGCCTTAATTTTAAAATACTTTATTACTAAAAAAGTATTCAGCAGGTTGTAATCTTTTTACTGGTAGAGGGACTTGCCTCCAAGGGCATGGATCAAGTCTCCCCCAAGCAATTATAATGCAAACAGCAAAGATTACTGATCACAGATCACTATAACAATATAATAATAATAATAAAATTTGAAATATTGTAAGAATTACCAAAATTTAACAACGAGACATGAAGTGACCACATGCTGCTGGAAAAAAATGATGTCAATAGACTTACTGTAAGCAGAGTTGCCACAAACCCTCAATTCATTTGAAAAACAGTATCTGTGAAGCACAATATAGCAAACAGCAAGAATACAAGGTGTGCTCATATTCTATTTCTTCAACATTTTCTTTGGTTACTAATATCTTATACAATAAATGTATTTCTACCAGATAAACTTAAACTGTTCATAACTACAGTTAGTATGTAGTTCAATATCCATAGTTCAATATTATTTGTATTATGTTTTATTCCTCTTGAGATCATAATTTTGAATAATGGGATTGAAGGATGAAGATAAGATTGCTTCAAAGTAGTTCTTGATACTGTTGAAATTTTGCTTATTTCTTGTCTATTTTCTGCTCTCTCAACAGCAGGTGACCAGAGTGCCATCTTATCAAAAAACAAACTGGTAGGGGCCTAATAAACTGAAATTAGTGTAATTGCAAGCACAATCTAAACTGGTAAACAACTGATAAGCAGTCTTGCAGTGCTACCGAAAACTTAGGCTGATTCTCTAATTAAAATAAATACCCAGGAGGAAATAAAAAGCTTGCAGTGAGCTAAATCCCCAGAACTCATATGCTGAAAAGATTATTCCATGTTAAACACAATCAAGAGAGTTGGGTGTGGTGGCATGTAATTGTGTCCCAGTTACTTGGGAGGGTGAGGTGGGAAGATTGCTTAAGGCCAGAAATTTGAGGCTGTAGTGAGCTATGATCATGCCCATGAATAGCCACTGAACTTCAGAATGGCCAAGAGAGCGAGATCCCATCCTCCCCCCACCCAAAAAATCAAGAGGACTCTATTTAGTTTATCTCAAGATATTTCATCATAAGATCCCTCCTAGAATGCACACATTTGATAAATTTGTGACAGTATTAAAAATGAATACTTTACTCATACCATTTGATATTGCAGAGAATATAATGACTTAAAAGTTTCTCATCTGCACACAGTACATACTCCAAGACTGACCACACTCTCAGCCATGAAGTAAACCTCAATAAACTAAAAAAAAAAAAAAAAGAAAATCAAAATTATACTAACCATAGTCTTGAACAGTGGAATAAAAATCAAAATCAATACCAAGAAGATATCTCAAAACCACACAATTATATGGAATTTAAACAACTTGTTCCTGAATGACTTTTGGATAAACAATAAAATTAAGGCAAAAATCAGAAAATTATGTAAAATAAATGAAAACAAAGACACAACACACCAAAATATCTGGGATGCAGTAAAAGCAATGCTAAGATAAAAGTTTATAACACTAAATGCTTTCCTCAAACAGCTGGAAATATCTTGAATTAATAAACTATTATTATACCTAGAGGAACTACAAAAACAAGAATAAACTACACCCCAAGACTAGCAGAAGAAATAACTGAAATCAGAGTGAAACTGAATAAAATTCAGATGCAAAAATACCTACAAAATGGCCAGACGTGGTAGCTCACACCTGTAATACCAGCACTTTGGGAGGCTGAGGCAGGCAGACCACGAGGTCCAGAGATCAAGACCATCCTGGCCAACATGGTGAAACCCCGTCTCTACTAAAACTACAAAAATTAGATGGGTGTGATGGCACGCAACTGTAGTCCCAGCTACTTGGGAGGCTGAGGCAGGAGAATCACTTGAACCTGGGAGGCAGAGGTTGCAGTGAACTGAGATTGTGCCACGGCACTCCAGCCTGGTGACAGAGAATATAAAAAAAGAAAATAGAAAAAAAGCAAAAGGAAACAATGAAAGTAAAAGTTGGCTATTTGAAAGGATAACAAGAAAAAATAAGTAGATTAATAAAGAAGAGAGAAGTTCCAAATAAGCACAATCAGAAATGACTAAGGTGACAATATAACCAATCCCACAGAAATACAGAATATCACAAAAGACTATTAAGAACACCTCCATGCACACAAACTAGAAAATTTAGAGGAAATTTAGAGAAAACACATAATCTCCCAAGATTGAATCATTAATACAATTATGACAACACAATCTCCCAAGATTGAATCAGGAAGAAATTGAAACACTGAAGAGACCAATATCAAGTTACAAAATTGAATCACTAATAAAAAACCTACCAACCAATAAAAGTTTCATACTAGATAGATTCATAGCTGAATTCTACCAGAAGTACAAAGAAGACCTGGTACCAATTTTAATAAAACTATTCCAAAAAATCAAGAGGGAGAAACTCCTCCCTAACTCATTCTGTGAAACCAGCATCAACCTGATACCAAAACCTGGCAAAGACACAACAACAAAAAAAGAAAACTACAGGCCAATATCCCTGAAGAACCTAGACACAAAAATCTCCAACAAAATACTAGCAAACCAAATTCAAAAGCATATCAAAAAGTTACTTCACCACAATCAAGTAGGCTTCATTCCTGATATGCAGGGTTGATTCAACATATGCAAATCAATAAATATAATTCACCACATGAACAGAATTTAAAAGAAAAATATATAATCATCTCAATATATGCAGAAAAAGCTTTTGAGGAAATCCAACATCCATGTATGATTAAAAAAATTCAAGAAACTAGGCATCAAAGGAACATACCTAAAAATAATAAAAGCCACCTACATCAAACCCACAGCCAGCATCATGCTGAGTGGGCTAAATTTGGAACAATTCCCCTTGAGGTCTGGAAAAAGAAATGGATGCCCACTCTCACCATTCCTATCCAGCATAGTACTGGAAGTGCTAGTCAGAGCAATCAGGTAAGAGAAAGAAATAAAGGACATTCAAATAGGAAAAGAAGAAGTCAAACTGTCTCTCATTGCAGACAATATGATCCTATATCAAGAAAACCCTAAAGACTATCAAAAGGCTCCAGGAACTGTTAACTTCGTAAAATTTCAGGATATAAATTATATGTGAAAGATCAGTAATATTAGTAAAATTTCTATACATCAGTAATGTTTGAGAGCCAAATCAAGAATGCAATCTCATTTACAATAGCCAAAACAACAAAATAAAATACCTAGTAATACATCTAATCAAGGAAGCAAAATGTCTCTACAAGGAGAACTACAAAACACTGCTAAAAGTAATCACAGATAACATAAACAAATGGAAAACACTCTGTGTGTATGTATTAAAAGAACCAATATCATTAAAATAGCCATGCTGCCCAAAGCAATCTACAGATTCAACAGTATGCATATCAAACTATCAACATCATTTTTTACAGAACTGGAAGAAACATTCTAAAATTCATATGGAACCAAAAAGAACCCAAATAGCCAAAGCAATCATAAGCAAAAAGAACAAAGCTGGAGGCATCACATTATCTGACTTCAAACTGTACCATCAGGATACAGTAACCAAAACAGCATGGTACTGTACAAAACCTGACACATAGACCAATGGAACAGAATAGAATACCCAGAAATAAAGTCACGCACCTCCAGCCATCTGACCTTTGACAAAGTCAACAATAATAAGCAATGGGGAAAGGATTCCCTATTCAATATATCATTCTGGGATAGCTGACTAGCCATATGCAGAAGAATGAAACTGGACTGCTACATTTTACCTTATATAAAAAATAACGCAAGATAGATTAAAGATTTAAAAGTAAAACTTCAACCTATAAGAATCCTAGAAGAAAACCTAGGAGAAATCAGTCTGGACATCAGCTTTGGGAAAGAATTTATGACTAAGTCCTCAAAAGCAATTGCAACAAAAACAAAAACATACAAGTGGGGCCTAATTAAACTAAAGAGCTTCTGCACAGCAAAAGAAACTATCAACAGAGTAAGCAACCTACAGAATGGGAGAAAATATTCACAAACTATGCATCTGACAAAGGTCTAATATCCAGAATCTATAAGGAACTTAATTCAATAGGCAAAAACAACCCCATTAAAAAAATGTACAAAACCATGAACAGACATTTCTCAAAAAATAAGACATACAAGTGGTTAACAAACATATGAATACAATGCTCCATATCACCAATCATCAAAGAAATGCAAACCAAAACCACTACACATTAGATAGAGTATATTGCTCAGATGATGGGTGCACCAAAATCTCAGAAATCACCACTAAAGAACATATTCATGTAACCAAACAACACCTGTTCCCCCAAAACCTATTGAACTTAAAAAAAAAACACAATGAGATACCATTTCACACCCATCAGAATAGCTGTTATTAAAATGTCAAAAAACACATGCTGATGAGGCTGTGTATAAAAGAGAATGTTTACACACTGTTGATGGGAGTGTAAATTAATTCTGCCACTGTGGAAAGCAGTTTGGATATTTCTCAAAGAACTTAAAACAGAACTACCATGTAACCCAGCAATCCCATTATTGGGTATATATCCAAAAGAAAACAAATCTTTTGCAAGGCACAGTGGCTCATGCCTGTAATCCTGGCATTTTGAGAGGCCAAGGCGGGAGGATTGCTTGAGCCCAGGAGTTCGAGACTAGCCTGGCGAAGATAGACCCAGTCTCTACAAAAAAATAAACAAAAATTAGCCAAGCATCATGGCACATGCCTGTAGTCTCAGCTACTTGGGAGGCTGAGGTAGGAGGATTGCTTGAACCAAGCAAGTCAAGGCTGCAGTGAGCCGTGATTGTACCACTGCATTCCAGCCTGGGGTAATAAAGTGAGATCCTCTCAAAAATGAAAGAAAAGAAAAGTATGCACTTGCATGTTTCTGGCAGCAATATTCACAATAGCAAAGATACAGAATCAATCTAAGTGCCAATCAGTGGTGAATTGGATAAAGAAAATGTTGTGCATATACATCATGGAATACTATGCAGCCATAATAAGAAATGAAATCATGTCCTTTGCAGGGACATGGGTGTACCTGGAGGTCATTATCCAAAGCAAAGTAATGCAGGAAACAGAAAACCAAATACCATGTGTTCTCACTTATAACTAGGATCTAAACAGTAGGCACTCATAGACATAAAGATGGCAATAATAGAAACTAGTGAATGCTAGAGGAAAGAGGAAAGAAGGAAAAGAAAGGTTGAAAAACAAACTATGGAGTACTATGCTCTGTACCTGGTTGACGGTATTATTTGTTCTCCGAATCTCAGCATCACACAATATATCTGGGCAACAAACATGCACATGTACCCCCTGAAACTAAAATAAAAGTATTTTTCAAAAAAAGGAAAAAAGGTCAGTGAAGGCAATGAATATCTTCAACACTGGAAATTTTTGTGATGACATAATGTGAAATTCACCTCTAAGTGAAATTCTCAGGAAAGTCTTTCAAAGGTCTATTGGTTGAAGTCAATTTTAATATTTTTCCACTAAATAGCTCATGAAAGTTACTTAGCTAGTAGGACTGTATTGTTCTCTGAATCACAGGAATTAAGGAGAAATACCTAACAGAGAGGCCACTGTGATATGCAATGCAAGCTCTTGCCATAGGGTCAAATTCATATAGGCTATGCAGTCTGAGTTCTGACTAACCATGTCCTGCGCAAGGCCAAATTACATCAAATCACTGCTTTTCCAGTAGGATAATGGACATAAATTCTAGCGTTTCTAAAGGAAACACTCAAAACTATCTTTTGAAAGAGCAGGTACCATTTAAAATACTTTCTGTTAATGACCAAAAACTGCAGTGGTACTACACAGTAACAGATAACTTTGATTCTAATGATAAAGTTCAGGAACTAAGATATATCAGAAGTGCCAAGATAAATTGCCTTAATAATCTGCAATATCCACATAAATGACCATGAATACTAGAGAAGTCAAAGGCACTGACACTAAAAATTCTTTAAATAAAAATCAAATAACATCTTCTCCTACTGTTGCTAGACCACCAAGGTTGATAAGGCTAAAGTCTGTGGGACGAGTGTACTATAAGGGATCTTTATGAAGAACCTTCTAGGTTATATACCTTAGAAGCCTTTTGAATAAAAGAAGATTTGTACGAGTCTGAATCAAACTCATAACAATAGCTGAAATATGAGACACTTTTATTAGTTTTCCTAAATCATTTCAGTACTTAGCACAGAGCCTAAAATATATGCAGCATTTAATAAACAGTTGATTTGAAATTTATCTGGTAACCAGCATCCAACCAGTTATTAAATTTGTTCACCTGAAAGATTGACATTTATTTTCCCATTGAAGAGAAATAACAGAAAAGTCACTAAAATATTTAAACACAGATTTGTTGAACTATTCACACATATAAGATGGACTACATAAGTCATGCTAGCATCAAATTCTAGTAGGAAGTAAGAATTTCATGGAGTCTACATGTGGACTGTGAACAAAGCATTTGAGAAACTTTAGTGGCTTACAGGTTATTCTAGTGACCCGAAATTGGTGCAGATGATAAAGATTTCAAAATTGAGGGGCACTTTACATGTGTCATTTTGGGTCTAAACATGAAAATATATGGTGTTGGTCAATATTCCACACTGATGCTCCAAGATCATTCTGGGGAAGAACTTTATACTAATGTAGACTTTTCTTTTCTTTTTTTTTTTTTTTAACCAAACTAGCTTGAAGTGTTTCTAATTTCAGCATTTTTTTTTCTGAAAATAGGTCTAGATTTATTCCCTTAAGATTGGAATCTTACCATGTGTCTCATTAATTCCAGGAAAATGCTCATGCTCACACTGAATGAATACAGTAGAATATTCTGGATGTGTCCAGCCAGAGTTTGCCAGGCTTATCGTTTCTTAAAATGGCACTCTGTTTTCATGTCTGGGAGTCATTCCTGCTGATTAACTGGAGAGGCAGTATATCTTTGCTTGTATCTCCAATTGTAATTACCTGGCAAACAAAAACATATTCTGGTCAGTCTGTCTTACACATTGACTTTTGCCAAAAGGTTTTCCTCTGGTACAACGCTGAAGTCAGTGCTCCCCTGGCTCTCTCAACTTCTGTTCGGAGTGGCCCACTCACATGCAGTATTGTTAAGCAGCATTAAATTTGTTAAAAATGTCAACAACAACAACAACAAAAATGAAAAGAAGAATTTATATGGCACATTTCATGGCAAACAACTCTTAAATCTCCCTTTTCTCCAAAGACTCCACTATTTTAACAGCAATTACACTCAACCTCTCTGTCTGCCCTCTCCTCAACTTTGTCAAAACAATTACACTCTGTCCCTAAACTCATATTTCACTCATTTCCATGTAGAGGGAGGAAGGGAG
>NW_012107631.1:463524-465246 GCF_000951045.1 Mandrillus leucophaeus
AGGGAGGGAGGGAGGGAGGGAGGCAGAGGGAGAGAAGAAGGGCAGAAATAAATTTTGTAAAAGGCAACACAATTTATTGAAAGATAGCAGAAGTTACTCTGTTAACACTCAACCATAACAACCCTAGTTTCATTCAGGCATCCCCTTAGTGTGGTACCAGTAAGCATATCAAAATAGTTATTCCCAACATAACAGGACTTTCTCTAAGAGGTACTATTTTGCAGCAGTACAGATGCTTTCCATATTGTTTCTGTAAGAAATAGGCAACCGGGCCAGCATGATTTCTGCATGGTAACAGATCTAGAAGCCTGTGCCTTTAAGTTCCAGAGAGCAGATGGACAGTGAAGTCAAAGTTTGAGGATATTTCCCCATGCAAATAAAGGAGTGGACCTATAGGGCTCGACTTTCCCAAAGTTATCTGGGTCCAAACCTCATTAGAGTCCCAGTGGAGAGGGAGAAATCTTGACTCGCTGGTAAATAGCTATTAATATCATCTCAACTGGTATTAAATAAGCACTTAAGGGTTTTAGTCTAAGGTTGGCTGGTAATGGGGCAATGTGGATTTAGGAGAATTATAATTATAGATACCAGGAGTGACGTACTTTTATTTATTTTGCATTCTATAGTGATCTGATCTTTAGGTGTCTGAAAGCTGCATTTCTAATGTGATTAACTCAAAATAATGATTGTTTCAGTGAAGAATTTATATTGAAATCCTATTTAATCCCTGCCTGTTTATTGCTAAGCCAACATGGAAAAGCATGACATTCATTGACAATTTGGAAATATATCTCCTGTAAAAAAGCCTTTATATTAGGAAGTTTAGTTGGATTTAATGACCCGAATGTTATCACAAAAAGTGAATATATTTGGCCTCAGGCAAGAGAATAGGCAAAGTTCTGCACATGCAAAAATTACGCAATATAACTATAAACAATTTTACACAATACATTTTAGAAATATTTTCAAATTTCATAAAAAATGAATGATAATGTGAAGTATTTTTTTTTAACTTTAAAAGCTCTAGTCTCTTCTCAGCTCAAACATAAAATTTGAAAGACAAAAATTCTACTGCTTAAGTCTAAGAGATTTGTGACAGTAACAAAAGATTCTGGTGATATTGTTAATTAGTTAAGAATCACTGGAATGACGTATGTACTGTAAATGTAGACGTGCAGCTTAACCTTTTAGCACTATGACTCATTTTGACTATAATTGCTTTTGCAGGACATTCACCCTTTTCCCAACTTTTATTTTATCAGCATAAAGACAACAAAATTCAGCAGAAGATAGCTTTGTTAACACTGACCTGTTGGCGAGGTTCTGCCTTAGAATATAAGTGGCTCCAGACTGCAATGTATCACAAAATGCAGAATTATGTTCCCTGATGCGCCCTACCCACTACTCTACCGACATCCACAAGCCCAGGATTCTAAATAAATTCTTCATCCCAATTTGAAACAGAAAAGAAAAACCCAAATAACAACAGAAAGCTTGAGTTATTATTTATCATTTTATGATTAATTATAAAGTGGCAAAGCCACCAAAACAGAGATATAGACCAATGGAACAGAACAGAACCCTCAGAAATAATACCACACATCTACGCCATCTGATCTTTGACAAACCTGACAAAAACAAGAAATGGGGAAAGGATTCCCTATTTAATAAATGGTGCTGGGAAAACTGGCTAGCCATAAGTAGAAAGCTGAAACTGGAACA
>NW_012107631.1:465808-489862 GCF_000951045.1 Mandrillus leucophaeus
GAGAGGATGTGGAGAAATAGGAACACTTTTACACTGTTGGTGGGACTGTAAACTAGTTCAACCATTGTGGAAAATAGTGTTGCGATTCCTCAAGGATCTAGAACTAGATGTGCCATTCGACCCAGCCATCCCATTACTGGGGATATACCCAAAGGATTATAAGTCATGCTGCTATAAAGACACATGCATGCATATGTTTATTATGGCACTATTCACAATAGCCAAGACTCGGAATCAACCCAAATGTCCATCAATGACAGACTGGATTAAGAAAATGTGGCACATATACACCATGGAATACTATGCAGCCATAAAAAAGGATGAGTTCGTGTCCTTTGTAGGGACACGGATGCGGCTGGAAACCATCATTCTCAGCAAACTATCGCAAGAACAGAAAACCAAATACTGCATGTTCACACTCATAGGTGGGAATTGAACAATGAGATCACTTGGACACAGTAAGGGGAACATCACATACTGGGGCCTGTTGTGTGGTCAGGGGAGGAGGGAGGGATAGCATTAGGAGTCCTTTGTAGGGACATGGATGCAGCTGGAAACCATCATTCTCAGCAAACTATCGCAAGAACAGAAAACCAAATACCACACGTTCTCACTCATAGGTGGGAATTGAACAATGAGCTCACTTGGACACAGGAAGGGGAACATCACACACCAGGTCCTATTGTGGGGAGGGAGGAGTGAGGGATGCCATTAGGAGATATACCTAATGTAAATGACGAGTTGATGGGTGCAGCACACCAACATGGCTCACGTATACATATGTAACAAACCTGCACATTGTGCACATGTACCCTATAACTTAAAGTATAATAAAAATAAATAAATAAAAAATAAAATAAAATAAAGATGAGCAAATTCCAAAAAAAAAAGTGTCAAAGCCAACTAATCTTAAAATAAACCAAACTATACAACTAAGGGAATAGTACGTAGACTAGAAAAATTTTATCCTACCCAAATGCATGAGAACTTTCTACAATGTTATTATTGAAAGAAAGCATGAACACATGCTTTTATACCAGTTCTTAGTCATATATGATGTTTGAGGAGAGATATATCAACATGTGGAATAAACAAGTATATCTAAGATAGGTCATATCTTTGGATTTAATCGTCATCTCAGCATAAACCTAATACCTGAAATTGAATTAATAGGCTAATAATGAACTGCTTCATTTGAACATAATTGATGTCTTCCAGCTAAAATTCACTATATTTTGAATTTAGTGATACCTTGTGCATTTCATTTTCTGATTTTTCATAGGAAGTAGAAACTTCCTTTTGTATCATATTTTTTTCCTTTTTAGTTTCTCCGAGTATTCTTGCTTAGTTATTCTGACCCATGGAAAAGTGAAAAGTAATAGTTTCATTTTTCTGCTTTTCTTTTCTTTTTGTACCAAGCTAATTCGAAGTACATACTAAGTATATATTTTGTCAGGAAACTAGTATCAGAGAATGAGACAATTAGAAAGTGCTTTAATTTGGCATCCACTGGCAGTCTTTACCTTTAGGCTCACAAAGTAACAGGTTATGTTATGCCTGAGTCAAGCTACTTTGCTGAAACACTCTATTCAAAGATAGCAACAACTAAACTCAATAACATACATTCCTTCTTGTTAGAAAACACTTGAGAGCCTTCCTTTAAAAACAATCACTTACCTAGCTATTTTATGTCATTATAATTTGGTTTTGAACTCTTGGCTTGGTAATAATATACCATCATCAACTTAGTAAGATGCCAACAAGATTGCTCTTATATGCCTGCTCCTGCCAGGATCTAACTGGTCCTCAGTCCAGGTCATTATCATATTTCCTGGCTATACCTCCTAAGACATAAGTTTTCATTCCAAGTGAGTTAAAACATAGACTAAATACAAGTGATATTCTTCCTGTAAACGTGTGTATTGTACAGGACCACTTCCGGTAACATTTTCCACGCAGAATTTGATTGCTGGAGAGCTTTTCTCTTCTATCGGCCAAATTTTTTTTTTCTTGTGCTTTTTGGATAATAAGGCACATGAACTTACTAACACATAGAATATAAATAATACTAAACTGAATTTTTAAAGATAGACTATATGAAACTGAATTCACATGTCTGATTTATTATACATTCCTGACTCTTTACATAACAAATCAACAGACTTACAGAGAAACTGAAGACTTCACAATTTTGCTTGACAATGCGGAGGATAAAGAATGAATGTAAAATATCATCCCTGTATGAAAGGAAACTGTATGAAAGATCGCAATCTATATATTCCAGCAACAGGTAAATGTTCAAGATATTAAAGCTAAATTGCTCTTCTCGTTAATGTCTAAGATGTTTCTCAAACTTAGTACTGAGCTAAAATCCTGTTTTTACTTCCCAAAACCTCTTTTCTCACAGTTTTCCACCTGTTGATTAATGGCAAGTTAACTTCCATTTGAAATCATTTTTTACTCCTCCCCCTTTTTGGAGACATCCAATCTAAAAGCAAATCTTGCAGAATTCACTGATAGAATGTGTCTAGGATCTAGCAACTTCTGACCACCCTCACTGTTACCACCTTGGCCCAAGCTACCACCATTTCTCATCCACATCATAGTTACAGTCTCCCAAACAGTGTCTCTTTTACCTTGTCCACAATAGTCAAGTCTCACCCAGCAGCTCAAGTGATTGTATTAAAATTAAAATCACATTATGCCTTATGCTAAAAACTTCCCCGTGGCTTTTTGTTCCACCAAGTAAAACCCAAAAGCTATACAATGTCTACATGGTTGTTCAGGACCTAGATTTTTAGAAATCATGAACAAAAATTTTTTGTAGGAAGAAAAAATAAAGCCAATAATTTATTACAAGTTGACTATAATATCTTATTCATGGTTCAGATAAATCATCTTTGTTTTGAAAAATGTGTATTTGAGAATAGACATCTCAAACACTTGCAAACTGAAGAATAACTCTAAAACATTGTTTCTAAGTCCCACGGGGGAGGGGGGACTTTAAAAAAAATTCTGATACTAGGACTCTACTCCAAATCAATTAAATCAAAATCTCTTTGGATGGAGCCAAAGAACAGTTATGTTTTTACAATCTTTTTGAATAATTCTGCTAGGCTTCCAAAGTTAAGAACTACGGCTCCAAATGGGGCATGAATGAAGATACAAGTCAGTTGCCTGTTATTTATTTTCGTAAAGCATACACTAGAAAGAGAAACATATGAAATTTCTAGCAAGAAAAAGCTGTACTGCCATTATTTCTGGCTAAGTAACTTAGGTAATTGGAAACTTCAAGTGCTACAATATGGAAAGCAACGATGTAAAACATTCCAGAAAGAATATGGTAAACAATTAATGTAGTTACCATCATGGTTCATGGAGATGTAACAGGTATTGTTAGAACGTCAGTACTTATAATAAAATCAATTTTAAGTCAATATATTAAAAACTGTCCCTTTTTAATGTCTACAAATGCACAGAGTCAAACATTAAAATAAATTTATTTTTATTTTTTGTCATTGTACCTCTCCTAGCACTACTTGGAACAGTAAAAATCTCTAAAATTTGCTATTATTACAAATGAGATTCCCTTATGCCAGCTGGGTCTACATGCTATTAAAAATATATATTTTTAAATTTTTCAATAAGGTGGACAAATCAATAAAGCCCAAGTCTGGCTCAAGGACCTAGTTACCCTACCACAGAGGATTTTTTTATTGACCAAGCTATTTCCCCTATTGATGGTACCAGATGGATTCTTGGATGAGCTGAATGACAAGTATGGCTCTGCCAGCAAGAAAATGGTGATGCACTCCCTGCTATTTTCTGCTCTAGCCACATCTTCAAATAAGAAGGAAGCATCAATAACTCCAACCTACCTTATGTCTCCTCACATCAATTCATTGGGAAAAATCTCTATAGTCTATCAGTTAAAAATTGAAATAACAAATCACCTGTGAAGCAACAAGATCCAGAAGAGATAGAAAAATAGCTTAACATTAATTATGTTTTTCTATTTTAAATATAAGCCAACATTTCTGTTTACAATGATAAAGTAATAATACTACTTGCTCTCTTTTTCATGCCCGGTAATAGAGGCAGTAGAGTTCAATCAATGGTTAAGAGCCTGGGTTTGATTATTGTGTGTACCTGTGTGAGTTGCTTGACCCCTTTGCACTTCAATTTCATTCGCTATACAATGAAGATGATATAATAATATCTACTTCAGAAATCCAAGAAAATTAATGATGACATATGCATAGCATATAGAAGAGTGCCTGGCACATGGTAGGTGATATATACATAGGTACACGGCCACGTGGTTATTGACTAACCACGTGGACTAACCAGAACACTAGCCAACCTCCCTCAGAATGGGTCTCCTCTGCTTTTTCCACAGGGAAAATCTCATATCCCAAAGTCACATCAACAAGCTGATAAACTCTGGCCTAATGGAGAGATGCCCACCTCTCCTTCTTCATCTATGCTTGTCACCATTGTCTAAGCAACTGTTGTGTGGGAAAGTACATTGGCCCCTCAAAACATTCTAATCAAAACATTCACTATGTTTCTAAACTTTTGCCATCAAGAAGAGATACAGCCTAAGGGTAAGTAGTTAAGCTAATTACTTTCAGGATCACACAACAGTCAATGAACAGGCTCTGTTCAACATATGAAAAATGCTGTTACTTAGGAACACAATGCACAATTTTTGGTACGATGGTTGAGAGTTGTCAATTGGGGAAATGAGAGTAAAGTATACCATGAAAAGTGCCCTTAATTTTCAAGAAAAAAATTACTGTATTCAAATTGCAGAGATTACCAAAATTAGAGCTGCTGTATTTGAATCTCAACTTTGTCTACATACTAGTCGTTTAGATTTAAACTTTGTCCTATTTTGCATGCATAGTTTTAAGACATTATTTATATTGTTTTCTTCCACTCACAAGTAATGTATATTACAATTTATGAGATATGTAATTTATTTAAGCAATTATTGACTTGGTATGAATGTTTATTTCCCTATTTCTCCTCTAAAGGATGGGAATTAATTTTAGTTGTTGCCCAACCCGTGAGTTTTCATCTAAAAAAGTTACTTTAAATATACCCCATGGAAGTATCCCAGATTGATCAGTTACATAAAATGAATTTTCATTTGAGGTATTTTATTTATATATTTGTCTATATCCTTTAAAATGTTACTTTCCCAGCTTTAGTATACAATTTCTCTATTGTTCCTGTGTCTCTATCTTCAGGCCCTTAATCATTTTTACCTAACAGCTTCCTTAAACCTTCTCAGTTTTCTGTCATTTATTTCTAGAATTCAGTTGCTCAAAGCTGACAATTGAACTGTTGAAAGTGTAAAACCATCTCCACCCTGTCTATGAGGATCCTTCCTTAGCAGGCGAAAGTTACATCAGTCTTAATTTATTGACACCACACATGGCAAAATCATTTGCCCTCTGGTTTCATCTATGTCTCCTTTGGCAATACAGTAGTCTTCTGCTCATAAAATATTTGAGTTTGGGATTATTATTTCTCAAATTATTAATATATTTTGTATTTTTTCTTGTTAAAATTCATTTTCATTATCAATTTCCCAGACTGTCAATCTATGCTTTCACTTATTTTTTTCCAAATTCATCTGTAATATTTGTTTCCTAACACTTAAATATTTTCAAAAAATAAAAATATTAATGAATAAAGCCTTATTAATTTTACAGCATATTCCTCTTGAAACCTTATAGGATATAAAGCCACTATTTAAGTACAAGAGAAGGAAAACTGAATTTATGAATAAAATACAAGTAATGAGGTAAAAGAGATGAAAAAATTACATACCCTTTTTTAAGAACTGATGAGAGAATCAATTTTTTAAAATAATAAAAATGAAGGAGTTGTTAAAATCATACGTTGAATCTTCCAAATAGCGTCCAGAGACTCTAGATGGATCTGCAAATATCTAGAAAAGCTCATAGAATCTTATATTTAAAGGAATATTTGATGAAATTTCAAATGAAAATCTCAACCTAAAACCTGCTTCGTTGTTAACGTATCTGTACTGATCTTTCTGCCACACAATGAAACTCATAGCAAGTCTACACCTGCTTCCTCAAATGTTTATAGATTGCTATTTTAATTTCCATTTCTACTTCTTTTATCTTTTGATGTGATTTTAAAATCCCTTACCATCTTGGTGGTCAGCCTTGAACGCACACTATTTTTAACATGTATTTTTAAATGTGATACTTGAAATTAAACACTTGACTCTAGATGATCTGTAATTGGTATTGTGAGTGAAATGGTCAGTTGGCACTGCCAGGCCACCACTTGCGTTATGAATGATGTCCCTTGGAATTATATAACATAATGGCCCTGGTTGGCACTCAGCAAGTATGCCCACCTCCTTCAAGTATGTTGTCCAGTACTCCAAGGAGTAGAAATCTTAAAATTTCATTTCTCAGATGTTTTTGCAGATCGGATTTTAGCTGAAAAACAGATCTGTCAATTAAAAGCAATCATGAGATATTTGGAATGCATAAATGAAGTGGAGGCCAACTTCTTACTGCTTCTCACTGTTTTCTGTTGCCAGGAATGTTTACAGAGATTCCAGCATCCAATCACCAACCTCATGAGTATTGAGAGGCACTTGCCACTGAGGCAGCTGGGCTCCACATAGAGTGTTCAGGCAGTTGCAATAATTGTTCCTTCTGGATCGTGACTGCAGCTGCAGTAGCATGTTCTTGAACTCACTCTTTTCAATGACAACCTTCTTATTCCCCATCTTTCTTGATTAAAGGAGAGATAATAGTTCCTGTAACAGGTGAGTCCATGGTATCCTACAAGTCATTCCTAGGAGACCAGCCCGGCTTCTGTTTCCCCAGCTCGTCTAACAATTACCATTATACTTGACTGTATGTAAATCATTTTATGCTTAAAATGCGTAATATATCTTCTGTTTTCTTCACTAAACACTGTTTGTCATAAATAGAAATTAGACTATTATGTACCAGGACCCAAACTCTGTACCTCTATTACACAGAAATTATCACAATTTACTGACACGTATTTAAATTAAACAATGATATTTTACTAAACTCTGCAGCCTTTTGGCTGTCTTTGAGGACAAGAAGTCTCCAGTGTTTAAAAGAAAGCCCCTGGAGATGACAGGTACAAGCATTTAGCAGCAATGCACAGAGAAGCTGGGAGACAGACCTGGTGAAAGGGATCCAAGGGGCATTAACCGTGTCTGTTACACAACTTTTGAATCATGTGAAAATTGACGAGTCAAGTCTGTACATTAACCAAAGTCTGGAAAAAATGTTTGTCAGAGGCTGGACATGCATGGCAGCTCACGCCTGCACTCTGGGAGGCCGAGGTGGGAGGAATGCTTGAAGCCAGGAGTTTGAGTCCAGTCTGGGCAAAAACATGAGACCCCCTGTCTCTACAAATTATGTTTAAAAAAATTTTAAGTAGTTGGGCATAGTGGCATGTGCCTGTAGAATCAGCTACCCGGGAGACGGAGGCAGAAGGATTATGTGAGCCTAGCGGTTTGAAAGCTGCACTCCAGCCTGGGTGACAGAGACAGACGCTGTCTCTTAAAGAAAATAGTTTTTCTGGGAAGTTTCATCCTAGAAAATTCTATTTAAAAATTCATTAAGAAGAATATAATATTGTGAAGATAAAACCGTATTATAACTCTTTCACTCTATAGTAGTCACAAAGTAGGTAGCCTAGGTTGGGTAAGTAATCAGAATTAGTATTATTCTAAGAAACAAACTTTGGTCCCAGCCCTAAAGACTTTTCATCTCTAACTAGAGTGAGATAATATTGACCATTCTAATACTAATAGAGTCAATGTCTAGTTTCAAGTTCATGTCTTAAAAAAGAGTTCCACACCATGTAATATCACCTGAATGCTCAGAAGTGTCACCCATGAGGCTGAGCTTTTTCAATCTTCCTATTTGATAATCCAGAAAATGAATGAGGAAAATGCTCTCAAATTTACAAATGTTACTAAACTAGGTCAGACTGTTAATTCTTGAACTACAATTCAAAATGGTCTTGATGAGAAAGAGCTTCTTGCATTTACATGTGTTATGGACATGTGTTAGAATTTGAGTAATACACACACACACACACACAAGTGTGTGGGCAAACACAAATAACAATTAATGTATGTGTAATATCAAACATTACTTTTAACAGATGAAAATTTTTAGGAGAGTCCAGACGGCAGTCAGAGAGAAAGAAAATAGATGTTTTGGATATAAATTAAGTTCAAGATACTAACAAGAAAAGCAGAAGAAATTGTTATCTTCAAATTCATAAAGGGTTATATTATGAATGAAAATCATAAGAGAATAAGTAGAAATAAGATGGTTAAATTGAAGCACAAGGGGAAAAGGAAAAAAATAAGTAGATCCCTGAGGTGAGGATGGGAGGCAGAATCTTTTAGTTTCATCTGGTCATTGGCAGCTAGTTGAACTGGTCAGTGCCAGTTGTCTTCAGTTAACCCCTCAAGCTTTCCTCTCTACCCTTCTCCACCTGCTCTCTACCCTCTACTTTATTTATTTATTTATTTATTTATTTATTTGGAGACAGACTCTTGCTCTGTTGCCCACGTTGGAGTGCAGTGGTGATCACGGCTCACTGCAGCCTCAACTTCCCCAGGCTCAGGTGATCCTCCCACCTCAGTCTGCCAAGTAGCTGGGACTACAGGCACGCACCACCATGCCCTGCTAATGGACTCCATCAACACTCCCCTTTCTCCCCATCTCATCACCTCCACCCTCTGGCTTCCAGTTAGATTTCAACTCAGCCAGTGTGGAGCCTCAGCAGGAGATCAGAGGGAGAGAGCAAAGCAAGGCCATGGAAGAGAGAAGCCACTGCTTCTCTCAAGGCCTTCTAATCCACATGAGTCTGTCCTTTCAGATTTCAAGAAACCATCCCTCCCCATATCCCTTCCCACCTAGGTGTGATAGTAGTGCAGCTAGAATCGGCCCAGGTTACTGCAGTATCCCATGAATTTTTCCTACAGCCATAGAGGATAAATCATTCATTTGTAAGTAAATACCTGTCTAATTTTCTTACTTTGGATGTTGCCATCTATTTCCTGTTGGAATCTGACTGGTATGGGGTTCCTGTGATACCACATGAGGTAGCATGAGAGCCAGATGGGGCCACCACATCCTTTTCTCTGCTCTTTTTTAGAAACTACACTGACTTTATTATTACGCACCACCTAGAGACAAAACAACTGACAGCAAATCTCATTGCTCCAGTCACTTCTATCCCTAACCACCATTCCTTGGAATCCAGAAAGCAATTACCTACCACATTTGAGAGACTACCAACCTCTATTTTAAACATCAACCTGACTGAATGGTTTTAAGAATATATTTTCTTTGAATAAAACTTTTTTAAAAATCTTGTAAATGCTGCCCCCTCCCATTTTGCATATACTTCAGGAACCATTTATGCAGGAGCCATTTATGGATGCTTTTCTCCAGAAACCTTAAGTTTTCTCTTAGTACAACAGCTTTTTTTATCTTGGACATCTGCATAAAAATGCAAAATATTTATTTTTTAAACTGTTAGTTTAATCTAAACCAGTGTAAAATATTTTATGTCCTAACTTCTTAGTCTTTTAACTTTCTTTCCAAAATAAATATGTCCTGTGGCTCTTTGGTCTCACTTTTACAATCATCAGCTTTCATAATTGGCTTTTCTCCATGTGGAAAGGAATTGGATTTAATTCCTTACAAAACGAAATTTTGAAAAATGTATTTGCCAGTGGTTCAACCTTAGCCAGAATGGATGATTCTAGATTTGGCTTCATTGTTCTGGTCCTGGGTCAAAATGGATTTGTCCAACATCTATTTGGAAAAGGATTAATATGTGATTGGAACATTTTGAAAGGCAGGCTAGTGACAGTCCTGGCTTTGTTCCTCCCGACATCTTGAATCGTCATTGCCTGAAGAGTCCATCAACTGCCTCAGAAACAAAGAGGGGCCAGGAATGAATGTGTTCATTATATTGAAGGGTTTCAAAAAAACAGGGACAAGGGTGAGAATGAATAGGGGGTTGAAATTAGGGGATTCTTTCCATATGTAGGAATTCCATAATGAGCATTATGGCATATTAGGCACTGAAAGGAACAGACCATGAGAGAAATGCATATTATAATCTTATCCTTCTAAGAATATAAAAAATCATTTTACCCAATTAAAGGAAAAACTCAATTTGTCTTTTAAATAGTCATCATCTATATTAATCTAAGATTATTAATATTTCTTGGTACAACAAATAAATTTTTCTGGTCCCCTAGTTTCAAAGGTTATATATATTTATGGAAGAACAAAAATATAAAAACACTTCTCTTAAAGAAGTAAAATGTTGTAAATGTTAATCACTTTACCTTTTTATAACAAGTAATGAGCATGTCTTTCAGGGAAGGTAACAGCATATTGTATCAGGTGATATTAAGGAATATAAAATAAATCTTGCTCTCTAAGAACCAATAATCTAAACAAATATTTTTTATTACAAAGCATACAAATTACCATGTAATCTCAAAGAAAATATTCTCCATACCTCAAACATACACCAACTGATGAACCTTCCTTTCTAGGGCTGAATGGTTGCAGAAAACCAGCCTTTCTATGTTTTATTTAGATAAAGATAGCAGATTGAGTGTCTCCACAAAGCTCTTTGTCAAGGTAGGTGTATGTCACTGATCTCTAGCATGTGACAGCTAAAACAAACCCCTGTCAACACAAGTGTCACATGGTTTTAAATGGTGTCATCACAGCACATACATCAGCTTAAAAGAAATTACGACTGTCAGGTTAAATTTACAGTGTTCACAGAGTAGATTTATGCATATTATATAATAGCAACGATTTCCAGAAAGTTTATATTGATAAGTGAAACCTTTTAAAACAGTTTATGAAATTTATTTTAATAATGTGACTTTTCCATTAATCCTTTATAAGACCTCTTTTCAATTAATAAACTAATTAATACATTTGAAATAGGAGTAAATCAAAAAATAACACATCTGAATTTTTAAATAAAACTTCTGTATTCCAATTAAATTATTCTGTTGGAATAATACTTTGTTAGTATTATGTCTCTTACCCTTTATAGATTATGCACTGAGAATATATCTATATTTCCCTTACTTAAACACATATAAATTGATAAAAATGACCACAAAAAAGGTGCAAATCATGAGGTTAATCCGGTATGTCCAAAAGTCACTAACCTAACTTAGTCAAATATTTTTGTCAGAAAAAATTTAAACATTAAAGTTTAAAAAATATGTATTTCTCTAGAAAAAAATATAGTCATAAATCATGGGTAATTGTTGTTGTCAGATATTATCCAGACAACTCTGCTATCTCAGTATCCTGTCATTCTACATGAAATATTTTTTCATTGTGTAACTTTCTTATGTAACTACAAAAATAATATGTTTCCACTAAAGACAATTTGAAAAATACAAAAATTAAAAAGACTTAAAACCTCATCACATAAAAAAAGAAAACTATATATTTTACACATTTTATTCCAGAATTACTATGTCATGAACTAGGCTATCATAAAGTAAAATTTTGAAACAGAAACAGTTTTCTAGGTTTAGTGCTCAATTTTCTTTTGTTCCTTACTCTCTTAGGGCTTTCCTTATTTTTACCATTTCAATTGTTTTTTCTGTCTGTATAACTTCCAATAACCTCCATTTTTAACTCTCGTTTGAGTTCCAAGCAACATTCACATTTGCTTATTTGTTAGTCCTACCTAACTATCTCATTGGCATCTCAAATACCCAATATGGAACTCATTAACTTGCTTCCAAAAAGCAGTCCCCTCTCATGAGATTTCTAACTGTATAAATGAAATATTTTCAATTTCTAAGACATCTCGAAGTCACCTTTGATTTTCTTCTCTTCTTTATTTTCCTTTTTCAGTAATTGTACAAATCTTTGTGGCATTCTATCTCTGCAAATGACCTTATGCTATTCATTCATACTGCAATGATTCAGGTGTCATTATTTTTCTTTTACCCTTTTTTTTATTAAGTATACATACAGAAAGACATACAAAATATACAGCTTTATTTGCAACGGATATATGCAAGTGGATAAATCCAAATATCCAACACCAAGATCAGGAAGCTGAATTTCACCAGCACTCTAGGACTCCCTTTGTAATCTCTCTCAGTGTCTACTGCCCATAAGGGTAACCATTATCCTAATGGCTAATAACAGAGATTGTCTTTTTGCCTGTATTATTGAGATGACTTCTGAACTGAACATCCTGCCTCTAGAATCTCTCCCAATCAATTACACTTATGGTCACCAGAACTTTCTTTCTAGTGTACACATCTGTCGATGCTATCCTTTCCCAGATATCCACTCGTTCTTCACTGGATCACAGAATGAAATCTAACCTCATAGTATTGCATTCAGTGCCTCCCTACCTCCTCGTTTAATCTGGTATACCCTTTTGATTCTTTCCATTTCCTTTGGAAGATTTGAGCACTAGTTAACCCAAAAGGAGGCTAATTATAATGATTGAATATCAGTTGCTGTCACAGTAATGACTTTAGTCCATGTAACATACATGGTTGACATTTAGGGAAGGGTAAGGGGTATTATGAAAAAAAGGGAAGTGCTTAAATCACATTTCCTCCTTTACATAGTTATAGAATAGGTCTGTATAAACAAAATAAAATGTTAGTAATTAGGTAAAGAGGGTCAAAGATAACTATTCTGTTCATTTGTTCATTCATTCAGCAATCATTTAGAGGCTTTATTTATAGGGTAAGGTGAACATGCAGATGCTGCCGCAATTCCACAATATACCTGTCTTCACTTACACAGAGGTCTCCATTCTCCTCTGCCAGCAGTTTGGCACCTATGGAAATGCTAATTTCATTTTAAAATAAGCAACCTCTTGAAAGAGCCATATTCATTTGCAAGGCTGTCTCTTGCCAGATATTCAAAAGCAGGTGCAACAGGGTCAGCTACCTCTGAGATATAAACAAAAGGTTTCGTGTATGAGTCAGTGTGACCTTTACCAGCAGAAAACAGGAGGACCAGAGCTGAAAGCAGCAGCTTATGTATTTAGTTAATCCAGTTGCATGAATAAGCAGAGTGTAAAAGGTACAAGTGTTTCCAGTGAATGTAGATTAAATGTGGGTCTCATGGGGTTCATTTTCAATATTCATAGACAAAACATATCACTCAAGCTAAAATTTCTTCTTCGTGGACCCCTACCTCATGGACAGATGTACTCAAAGAATTATCATATTTCTCTATCTAAAAGTTGAGAACTTTTCACCCAAAAAATTCATCACCTATATAAGTAGATTTTAATGAGTCAAGTCATTCAAACAACAAAATAATCTTTCTTTTGGCAAAGTAATAAAAAGTACTCTGTTCTTTTAATAATTTGGAATTATTTCAAATACTTTACTCATGCACTTTAGTGATTCTTCTTAAACCCTTCTGCAATTTACTTTTTCAAAATAAAAATTCTTCTTTAAAACTTTTTTTTTCTAATGTATTCTAGGAGGAATATTTCCTATTGTAAATGCCCTTCGACTAGTTTCAGAAAAAATTAAGCAGTGTTTGTTTTTGCTTGTGTACATTAACACTTAGAAATATCCTAGAAGCTAATGAGCTTAACTTCTTTTGGCAGAAAGTATATAAACTGTGAGGAGTGCAGTTGAGGAGCTCTAGTCTAGTTTTCTGGACTTAATTGACCATACAGTTTTTCACTAGCAGATTTTTGGTACTAAAAAAAAATTGGTAGCATGATTTTATCCCAAGAGAATTCAAAATATATTTAATTGCCAACAGCAGCATTGGGTCCATTTTGCCTTCTCTACAAATGACTTGCACAAAACAGACCCCCCCCTTAATTATTCGTTGAATACTTTCACAGACTGCATGTATACATGTGTATACATATGTAAGTACAAAATGCTTAGGTCCATGCAGCTTGGCATGTCATTGGAAAGAGGCCCACAGTGATCGGAGGACATTTTATAACCACCCCTGTGAGTTCTCTGGACTGATGTCCATGTAAGTAACATCATGAGTAAGCATATGCTTCAAGGCTTCCTCTGGCCATCATTCTGACAGCTCTCAAAGGTCACTGAGGTCAGTACGTATTAAAAGAAAACATTCTCAAATCAGGTCTGTCTTTCCCCTCCTTCCTATACTGTTGATTTTAGCGACACCTGAGTGCCTTATCCTTGGAATTGAGATGACCAGAAGACTCTGTGACCCTCTCATGGGACATGGAAAACCCAAGTCCTGCTGAGGGGTACATTAGATTTTCCTTTATGTTTTCTGAGAACCAATTAGATTCTTCTGAAGCCCCAGGAAGATTTTTTTTGTTCATATTTATGTAGGGTTTTATTTTCTGTAGATCCTCTCACAACAGAAAAGTGGACATTAATAATTAGACTTTGTACCTTAATCTTTTTGGATGCACTTAACAACAGGACTTTTGTCAAAGACCTTTGCACAGGTGCAAATCTCTGTGACAAAATCATACATTAATGATCATTTTTCATTAATTTAGTAAATAAACATTCTATCATCTTTATTTTAAAAACTATATACCCACAGAAAAGTGTTCATCATAAGTGCACACAAAGTTAACACCCATGTATCCACTCTCTTTTTAATCACTATTCCTCCAAGAGTACCAGTCGTCCTCGTTAGCTAATACCATAGATCGGCTTGCATGATTTTTGAATTTTATATAAATAGATTCATAAATTATGTACCCTGTGTCTTGTTTCTTTTACCTAATACTATTTTTTATGAGATTCATCCATGCTGCCGAAAACTCTAGAGCTTATTCATTATCACTGCTGTGTAATATTTCTCTGTAGAAACAGACCAAGATGAATCAATTTTACTCTTGATGAACATGTGGATTGTGTCCAGTTTGGTGCTCTTGTAAATAATGCTGCTTTGAAGATTCTTGTGCACGCCTTTAGTGCACATTTGCATGCATTTCTATTGGGTATAAATCTGGGAGTGGAATTGCAGCTGAAAGGGTGCAATTCCCTTTCAATATATCATTTTATATATATATAGATAGATACAGATATAGATATAGATATATACATATATATACATATATATATCTCCTTGCAACTTTAATGCCAAATATATTCAACTTTAAGGCCACATATATTCAACTTTAATGTTAAATACTTTTCCAAGGAGTTTGATCAAATTTATACTCCAATCAGCAAGTGCAAGTGTTGGCATTTGCAGTGTTTCTCATCACTGCCATTTTGATGTATGTATTATGAAATCAGTTTTAATTTGCATTTCCCTGGCAATTAAGTAGGCTGAACAACTTTTCCTATCTATTAATTATATGTATTAGACATCCTGTTTTTGAGGTTTATGTTTATGACTTTTGCACATGGTTCTATTGGGATTTCAGCCTTTTTTATTGACTTGTATATTCTGGACACAAATCCTTTGTGTGTTATATATATTACAAATTTTTTCCATTCTGTCTTGCCTTTTCACTCTCTTCATGGTGTCTTGATAAACAGAAGTTCTTAATTTCAACATAATAACATTTACCATTTTTTCCCTCTGCATTCAGAAATATTTGCCCACACTCAGGGTTATAAAGATATTATTTCATGCTTTCTTCCAAGATCTATTTTATTTTATCTTTTATGTTTATATTGATTTTTGTGTGTGGTGAGGTAATAATAAAGATATATTGTGACCTGCTATTCATAACTAAGTTAAAATTGTATTGACTTTTACTTTTTGATGTATACCCCCAAAATGTAAAAGAAATATCCAAGTAAAGTCTAGATGGGACATAGTTGTGTAGTATCTGGACTAAGAAAGCATCTTTCTGCAATATAGAAAATATGATGTAATTACCACTTTGTCGCAAAAAAAAACTGAGTAAAGGAAAGCAAAATTTTATCATTATTCAAGTAGAGCACCATATTTTTCCTTTCAATTCTTCAATAACTTTTTAAAAATTGAAGTAGAAAAAAATACAATTCTAAGATGGCAGGAAAAATAGTTCACTAGATGAATAATTCAGAGATCACCTTGAAATTGTCCTTCCCCTGTGATTATGTGAGTATTGGCCGCACCTACTCAAATGCTGCCTCTAGGCCCAGCTTGTAAACATCATCAAGTTTCCTTTGAGTATTGCTATACTAATACATGTAAAATCTGTTTTCATCTTAGTGTAAACTCATATAGACCACAATAAAAAGTGAAACTTCATGTTTTTAGAGTAACTCACTCATTTTTATTACACACTATTTTTGTTCACATTTATTTGCTCTTTGTTATTTTAAAAATCAAGCAAGATATAAGATTGTAATTATAAAAGGGATATTTTGTAAAATATTTAATCTAGCTCCTCACCATCTAATAGTGTCCACAATGACAAAATGTCCTATAACTCTACACCTGCATTGTCTAATACAGTAGCCACATGCCACTTGTGAATATTTGCGCTTAAAATGTGCTGAGTGAGACAAAGAAACTGAATGTTTAATTTTCTTTAATTTTAGTTAATTTAGATGAAAATATAAATAGCCACACGTGGCTAATGACTACTATACTGGACAGTCCAGCACAGGTCTACCTAATCTCAAAATGTGAATTTTTCAAGGAATTATTTCCATGGTAAGATGAAGAATAAACATTTATGGAAAAGACAGCACTTGTTTTCCAAATGATTAATCACTAATGAATTTTTGCAACTAATTGACTATCTCAAACCTGAAGATGGAATGAATATGAATTGTGTTTTTGGGCCCACATACAAACAACTAAAAAATTAAGTAGCAGATTGTGGGGTCCAAGTCCTTCCTGCCACCAATTGCTGTTCTCTCTCTAAATAGCCTATAACTAAGTTTGCAATATGCTTAGCTGGGCTCCCACCACAAATTCCACAGGCTAAAAATCAAATACAACCTTTATCCAAGTGCCATGAGTGAGACTAAGCTTATTTTTTAAGAACATTAATCAAAAGTCACATGAAAAAACAACTACCTGCTGTTTCAAAGCACACTAAAATATATGCTGTATCAAAAGTTGATGAACTATTGAAACATCCAATCTGAATTTTGTAAATACATTTTAATATAGGATGAGATATCAACATAAATATACTCTTACCATTTAATAAAATTTACTCTTGAAATTGTAATCTATTTGCATTAATGCATCTAATTTTATATTGCCAGAATTTCAATAAATTTTAAGTATTAATATTCAACTTTATAATTTATTTTCTGATTATAAAACATACTTTATATGTTCAGCTATGACCTAAAATTTGCAACATTGATCTTTCTTGCTACAAAGAAAATAATTGCTATATTCATGATTATAGTCTGTTTAGGGACAGTAATGGGAGGAGAAGGTGGTTTGTTTCATTTTATATTACTCTGTTTAGGAAAATAAGGCACTGCTTTTTTCTCAAAGAGGAGTCTATATCCAGCAAAAAATTTTAAATCCTCAAAATCAATAGTTTTAACATTGCAACTCCTCTTTGAATGCAGTAAAATAATCAGTTTATTTAGCAGCTAAAAGGAAAAGAAGACAAAAATAATGAAAAAACTTTTTTGATTTGTTGCTTTAGATGTATGAGACATAACTTACAATCACTTGAGTCAATTATTTCTGTGCCAGCCACTCTTGGCCCTTTTGGCATTATGAACTTTATTCCTCTAGGCTGATATGTTGGTCCCAGAAAGAGGATTTAGTGGGGGTGAGGAAGAGAGGCTTCAACTGGCAAGCAGCAAAGTCAATTTTGCAACTCTTTTTTTCCTTAGTGAAGAGAATCAGTCATATTTGTAGATGATATTCATTTATTCAGTCACATAGCCAGTCAAGCAACATGAGGGTTATGTATCATCCCACCAGAGTTTGGTTATTCAATTAAATAGGAAAATGCCCTTTCATTTATACTTTTATTGACAAAATAAGATTTGGAGTACTTAATCTGGAATAAACCTCAACACATTATGCTTTTTTGGATAGTTGTGGGGAAATCAAGAAGATAAAATGAGCCACAAAACCATTCTTTATCACTAAATATATGTCTATGAAGATTTCTTCAGCTGCAAAATGTACACATAAATTTTAGGATTTGAAGAAAAATTGCAGCACAGATAAGCAATGCCTTTGATATAGTGGGATAAAAACAAGAATATATTTGCCTTTTTCAGTTTGACACTATGTGTCATAAAATTTTATAGCAATTGATTTCATCTTTATGCATGTCTCCCAAGGACATAATCCAAAAAACAAAGTTGTGTTATAAAGTTATATATTACAGAGTTATTTTAAAAAGTGAAATTTACTATCACCTCTATATCCAACAACAGAGGAATATGTGAGTACATTTTGGAAGATCGTTTCACATTTATATAAACTATTTTTGAATGATGGTTATAAAGATTATGCACTAGGAAACACATTAATTATTGTGATATCTGGATCAAATTGGATCAGAACCAAAGAAATTAAAATGTTATTAAATAAGAATTAGAAAGTGGACTTCAGGAAAACAAATTTTCAGAGTGCTAGAAAGCTAAGTACAGACATTATTGGTAGATAACAGAAAATTATTGAAAGATTGATAATTAGATAGATGAAGATACAAAGAGAGATACAGAAATACATGCAAATACAGATACTATCATAAGTGCTTCACATGAAAGTGAAAAAGGAAGACACTATGATTTATATGGCATATTTACCATTGTACAAAATACAAACATATACTGGGAAAATATACAGAAGAATAACAATGGTTATAAAGGGCAGAAAAATAATTTTCATGCCATAAAAGTAATTTTTTACAGAAAGAAAAATCCCTTTCTTCCATTTGCTTTCCTCAATTTGAGCATTTCGAAGGCAGCATTTTTCCCGATTGGCTATGCATTCTCAGAAAATTATTCCAAGGATTGAAAAAATTTCCTTTAGAGACAGGTTAAAATTTTCATTATCTCCACTGGGTGATTAGAATAATGATCTCTCCAAGTGAGACAACAGGCCCAGAGAAATTAATTTGTCCCCATCTCCTACCATTTTCTCCAAAATGACCCATTTGCAACAAAATAATTAGTGAACAATGAATAATGTATTAGAGATTTTGTAGGACATACTCAACAAAGTTCAAAATTACTTCAGAAATCACGTTCTGTTTACCCTGTTCTCTCCAGTTTTGCTCTCCCATTGACACCAATCGTGATTCCCCTTACTGCTTCACAAGTGACACCTCAGCCACCCTCTATTTCACAGAGCAATTTTTCTCTGCCCCCAAACTTCCATACACAGTTCATTTTGGTGAACGACAACTGATATGGTTTGGCTCTGTGTCCCACCCGAATCTCCTCTTGAATTGTACTCCCATAATTCCTACACGTTGTGGGAGCGACCCATTGAGAAATCATTTGAATCATGGGGGCAGTTTCCCCCATACTGTTCTTGTGGTAGTGAGTAAGTCTCACGAGATCTGATGGTTTTATCAGGGGTTTCTGCTTTTGCATCTTCCTCATTTTCTCTTGCCACTGCCATGTAAGAAGTGCCTTTCACCTTCTGCCATGATTCTGAGGCCTCCCCAGCCATGTGGAACTATTAAGTCCAATTAAATCTCTTTTTCTTCCCAGTCTAGGGTATGTCTTTATCAGCAGTGTGAAAAGGGACTAATACAACAACCAACACTTTTTGAAGGTACTTTAGTGACCAGGTAGTGTACATAAGCATGCTCCCTTCAGGCAGTGGCTTAATCAAAGTTCTTCTTTAATATACAATATTCTTTTGGAGCAGAATGATGATATGGCTCTTCTCATTTAAACAAGGCTTCAATGACAGCCACCCCCTCACCACTCCCACTCCCAAGCCAGGACATAATTAAACCGACACAAGACTCTCCCCCAGATTCTGATTCACTCTAAACTTCCTACCCCTGCCTTACCCTGCTGAGAATCCCCACCATAACAGGCCCCTTCATTATTAAGAATGTACTGCAGGTGAATTGAGGCTGTGAAAAAGAGTTGAGGGCCTTGACTTCATGTCAGTCACTCTGTGATTATTAGAAGTTTATCATTGGGATTCCTTGGTAGGCACTCTGGATGGCTTCTTCTTCACCCTCCCAAATGTGGATGACCCTCCAAAAATGCCACATTCAATAATCCACTATCTTCTCACTGCAGTTGCTTTGGTGATAAGCTCTTCTGCAGCTTCGCCAAAGAATCTCCTTCTCAGCAGGACATTCCTAATCTAGTAGCCCCATGCCCCAGCTTCACCTGCACTGCCATACTTCTAACTCTTCCTGGAGTCATTCCTCTCTCAAGTCTTCCCACAAATCGAAGTATAATGACAATTCGAATATATGATCCTAACAACACTGTTGGAACAACTTGACGTAGGAATGTGAGATATGACATAAAAATCAGATAAATGTAAAGCTCATTTCCCCTTCATATCAGAAGAGAGTATCGTCTCTAAAGAACATTTTTCTCAAACCAATGGGCTTTCCTTTTCCAAGAAGGTATATTTCTCTCTAAAGATCCACATGAGATGTGGTCTAAAGTGCGTTACAGCTAAAAACTTATTTTAAACAGGCAATAAAACTGTGGTTTGTCGTTTAATTGGGGAATAACAAGAGAACCATTATAAATTTTCATTTAAAAATGTTATATATGGAAGCATACTGCTATTTTGTAAATATCTGTGATGATCAAAGAATCACATGTGTTCTGGAACCTACAGGCCCTAAAGTTTTCATTATAATAAAGTTGCTTTTCCTGGGACAACATTGAAGGTGTTGCCTAGTTAAACAGGCCCTGTCAGAAGCTACTAAACCCAAGACTTTGCACGAAGATTATATTTTTTTATGTTTAAGTTTTCCATATTATCATTTTTTTCTTTCTCTTCAAATATTTTCTTAAAAAAAAATAAGAAAAATCGAAGGAAAAAAATATAGGAAGGGAGAGAGGGAAGGAGGGAGAGAGGGAGGGAGGGAGGAAGAGAGGGAGCAAGGGAGTGAGGGAAGGAGGGAGGGAGGCAGGCAGGGAGGAAGGGAGGAAAGAGTAGGGAGGAAATGAGAAAAAAGAGAGGAAGGAAGAGCAAGAGGGAGGGAGGAAGGAAGTAAAAAAGAGAGAAAATTAATTGAATGTTATGTTTATCTGAATTCTGGTTTAATTAAGGATTTCATTACATTAAAGAAAGGCCAGTTTTTCTGTTCCATTTGCATGTAGATAACATCAGATGAATAATTTAAATAAATACATACTCAAGTAATGGGATTTGTTGCCTTGAGCTTCTTTTGGAAGTAGAGAAAATTCCCAAAATACTGTTATATCTTCTTTACCCCAATAATTTAGGTATAACTCATAAGTTCGTAGGAACTAAAGCAAACATTAAATTTTACATCCTATTTGTATATCTAATCAGTGTTAAATTCCCCCTTCCCTGTGAGAAAAGACTAACATCAGCCTTGGTCACTACAAACTATAGCAAGGAGGCAATTGGATATGTCAACTACAGGTTTCCTAAGATTTATCTAACCTTCAAGAATATTGAAAAACCTGATGAAAACTGTGGTCCAACTCAAGCGTCAGCATGAATCACTGTATGTAATTGCATGACAAACACTCTCATGAGGTAGCAAAGCCAGATGTTCAGAGAAAACCTTCATTGTGATTTCACATTTTTAGAATGGTTTTCATCAAATTAGTATTCAGAAATGTATGTTTCTGAAGATAAAGTGGCTTAGCTGGAGATAGGAGAGAAGCTAATTTCTAAAGCTAGTTCTTAGCAATATTTTTCAGTGGCAGAAATATTTTCAATATTATTTAAAAACTTGCTCAAATGAGGAATGCCTTACATATTCCAAAAGGTAAACTCTAAATAATCTTAGAGATTGTGTTTCAGATTCCATATTTATCTTATAAGTATGAGAGCTAGGTGATAACAGTGACAAAATGTATCATGGAGCAGATTTACACATTTTTTAAGAAAATAGATCCAGTATTTCAGAGACATTCAGGAAGAAGTTCTAGTAACTTAGCTCCACACCCCTATCTTACTGCTGAAAATCTAACTTAGTCTCCTGTCTATGCTAGTGAATGACTCCCTCAATTAGTGAATTCACTATAGCAATTTGAATTTTTGGTGCTGCTTTGCTTATGCCTGTTCCTTACTTCAATCCAGAACAACCTGTTTGTTTCTACAAGATAGTGGTATCCCAAGGGAAAACAGATCCAGCTAAGTAATTTTGTATACTGCTTTGCAACAGTTTAGTGGGGGTGGGGCCAGGGTAATGGTGCTTGGTAAAAAGTAGATCAAGTGTTTAGATTATCTGCATCTTGTTCCTGACTGTTGCTGGTTGTACTTTTAGACATGAATGCTACTGTGAACAAATAAATAAAACAAGGTACATTGCATTCCCATTCTGCAAATTTGATGGTTTTGTTAGTATCATGAAGGCAGTGTGGCAGAGTGGAAAGACTCTGCCATTAATAGCCTGCTGTATGAAATAGGAAGTTAACCTCTGTAAAATTCCAGCTCTGTCCTTCATAGCATTGAAGACTCCTTTCTCTACTAACACTATATTTTTTACTGCTTTTCCTTGCAAAATATGATTTTAGAAGTTAGAACTTAAGAATAATTTTCTTTTAAAAGACAGATTCTAACTTAATATTAAAAATTGAAAAAATAGAATTCTAGTAATAAAAAGTTGTTTTGCAATCAACTTTATAGAAATTATTCCCTCCTTTAAAGTGAAATATGTTCAAAATGGAAGCATTAAAGTTTTTTCAAGTATTAAAAATCGCTCCATTAAAATTTCATAAAATTTAAAAATTAGATTTAACTAACTTTATGGCAGAAACTAAATAAGTATGTTCAACATTTTTATTACATAATCAGCAGGTGTTCATTACAGAAAATTAAACAATATAAGTAGTACATGTATTCATATTGTTTCATTTTTTCATGTGTAAACTCAGGATAATAATGTGTATATATATTTAATCTAGTGGGGATTAAATAAGATTGATAGATGCACAGTTAGATAGACAGATGGTAGATGGACAGATAGATAGAAAGCCTAGAATTCCACCACTGCTAACCTAATGAGAGTAAAGAAGAGAGTTAGTCAATAACAATTTTTAGAACTTTTCTTCTAATCCATCTATATATTCAACTTTATTTAAAAAGAAGATCTATCTCGACAGATTAACTCTTGGGAAAATTTTTGAAAAGGAATTCTTAAAATAGTCTTTCTGGCAAGCTGAGAATATAGCCTACTTATAAGGCTGGTAAGGAATATTTTTAAAAACAATTTCGGCCTTCATTATAGACTCAGGGGTCCATGTGCAGGTTTGTTACATGGGTATATTGCATGATGCTAAGGTTTGGAGTGTGATGGATCCCATCACCCAGGTAGTGAGCACAGTGCCCAATAGGGAGTTTCTCAGCCATTTCCCTCAACCTTGTATTCCCCGGTTTCTATTGTTGCCATTTTTATGTCTGTGAGTGCCCTGTGTTTAGCTTTCACTTATGAGTGGGAACATGTGGTATTTGGTTTTCTGTTTCTACGTTTATTTGCTTGGGATGATGGCCTCTGGCTGCATCCATGTTGCTGCACAGAACATGATTTAATTCTGTGTTATGGCTGCCCAGCATTCCATGGTGTACATGGACCACATTTTTTTGTTATCCAGTTTACCACTGATATGTGCTTGGGTTGATTGAATGCCTTTGCTATTGTGAATAGTGCTGTGATGAACACATGAGTATGTGTTTTTTTGGTGCAACAGCCTCTTTTCTTTTGGATATATGCCCAGCAATGGGATTGCTGGTTCGAATGGCCATTCTAAGTTCTTTGAGAAATCACTGAGGAGTAATTTTGATGTTCCTGTGAAGCTCACTCTAACCCATGTTATTGTTACTACCTTTAATTTGCATTTATTTAATGATGAGTCATGTTGATAGTATTTTCTTTGTTCATTGG